>NC_069078.1:12979699-13079699 GCF_025698485.1 Gossypium arboreum | reverse complement strand
TCATTGTGAAGCAGAATTCACCAAGTGTTGGATTGTTCACCCACCAATAAGGAACGTGAGCTGGGTTTAGACCATCATGAGACAAGTTATTTTTACCCTACTGATGGCCATGTTGCAATAGTAATTCAACCTAGTACGAGAGGAACCGTTGATTCGCATAATTGGTCATCGCGCTTGGTTAAAAAGACAGTGGCGTGAAGCTACCATGCGCTGGATTATGACTGAATGCCTCTAAGTCTGAATCCGGGCTAGGAGTGACGCACGCACCCGTCGCCAGATTGCCGACCAGTAGTAGGGGCCTTTGGCCCCCAAGGACACGTGTCGTAGGTGTAGCGACCGCGACGGACAAGTCGCGGGCGCCTCCTTGGAGCGTAATTCCGACCGAGCAGCGGGTAGAATCCTTTGCAGATGACTAAAATACGCGATGGGGTATTGTAAGTGGCAGAGTGGCCTTACTACCACGATCCACTGAGATTCAGCCCTTTGTCGCTTTGAGTCGTCCCTCCCCCCATCTCCCTTCCGATCCCCCTTGTTCTTTTGCACGTCCTGGCCCTAGGGTCCCTAAGTGGGGGAACTAGTGTAAGGAGTTAGTTAAACACTTGGCCGTGCCGCCCCCTCAGGAAACATGGCACAATGGGGGCCGTAGTGGTGCGGGTGCGAGCTCCCAACTGTTGGCGGTTCTGGCACTTGTTCAATTTTCTGCCGTGCCGTGCCATGCCATGCCATCATGCCATACTTCATTCGGCTTCTTGTATTTTTTTTGGGCCAACAGAAAAAATTTCTAAGTTAAACACCTGGCAGTGCTGCCCCTCGGGAAATATGGCACAACGAGGGTTGTGGTGGTGCGGGTGCAAGCTCCCAACTGTTGGTCACTTGTTCAATTTTCTGTCGTGCCGTGCCATCAGACATCTCGAACACTGTCCTGTTTGGACATCCAAACTCCGTCCTGTTTGCACATCTGAAACTGTCCTGTTTGCACACATGAATGTCAACTAGTAGCACATTGACCGAGTTTTTTTAACTCTTTAGAGGGGAAGTGATATTGAACAACTAGGGGTTATCCAGGGCACTGCCCACACCCATCGTATGCCCAGACGTCGGTGCCCCCCACCATCGGTTAGGTTCCAAGCGGTGCTCCGACGATCCATTCCAGCGATGATCCAGTGAGCCATCCTGCGATATACAAAACGGGGTAATGAGTCCCTCCCCAATCCCAAAAGGTAGAATTCAGATACTGTTACATGTTCGGTACCCAATAATGAATGAACCATCCCAAAGCTAGAATTCAGATACCGTTGCATGTTCGGTACCCAACAATGAATGAATCGTCCCTGTCCCTCCCCTTTTGCAACAAGAGCCCCCGGCACCTTTGGCCCCGCGGTAGCCTCGTACACTGTCGGCAGCGTGTGCCATCCCGTGGTGCGGGGCCATCGGGCACCACCGGCCCCTTTGATGTGTCGGAGCATCGGGCAGCATCGGCACCTTGGTGCATCGGATGTGCGGGAGGGTCGAGCACCAAAGCTAATTTTGGGCCCCCGTTGGTGCAGAAGCGTCGGCACCATAAAGTGTCCCTGTTTCAGACACATGAATGTCGCCTGGTAGCACATTGACCAAGTTTTTTTAGCTCTTTAGGGGGGAGGTGATATTGAGGCGAACAGGGGTTGTCCAGGGCACTGCCCACGCCCATTTCATGCCCAGACGTTGGTTCCCCCCATCGCCGGTTAGGTTCCCAGCGGTGCTCCAGCGATCTATTCCGGCAGTGCTCCGGCAAGCCATCCTGGCAGTGCTCCAGCGATCCATCCTGGAATATAGAAAACGATGCTACAAGTCGTTCCGGTCCCTCCTCCAGGTCCCTCCCCTTTTGAATCATCCCGGTCCCTCCCCTTTTGAAACAAGAGCCTTCGGCACCTTGGGCCCTTAGTCGTGCCGGAGCATCAGGCACCCTTGGTAACCTAGGACGTCGATGGTGCGAGAGCATTGACACATTTTTGCTTGGACGTGCTGCAGCCTTGGACGCCATCGGCAACCTAGGACGTCGGTGGTACGAGATTATAAATTGTAGCTGTAGCTGTGATTATAAATTCTAAAACTCTTCTCTCAATTTAGTAGCTGTAGCTGTAGCTGTGATTATAATTTGTACAAAACAGTTGAGAAGTGGATAAATGTACACATTCAAATGAACATGAAACAAGGATAAAGGAAAACAAAATTGAAGTGCAAAAAAAAAATGAATATACAGAAATACCATTGTAAGACACGTGCCGATATATTATTAATTACCCTTTACAACAGTATTAATATAAATTTTTTGAAATACTCCATGCTCCATACTCTTCATACTCCATACTCCATTTTACATTTTGTTACGTATTTATTGTCAAAAGTAGGATGATTATTTTGGTATAAGATATGTTTTTTTATAGTAATAATTATTTTTATTAAGTTCACCGTCAATGTTAATAATTACAGCACATTGAATTGAGGATAAGATAAGAATGAATGCACAGTGAACAAGGAATGAATTATGTGTAATATTTTGTATATTTTAGTACCGTCATTATTTTTGTATAAGATATGTTTTTTATACTAATAACATCTTAAAAACACAAATATTGTATTATGTATAATTTATTGCACATTAAATTTTAAAATTTATACAACAATTCTAAATTTTAGATTTAGCAATTTAATATTCATAATATTGTAGCTTAAATATGTCTGTGTCTCGTATATCAATTGTGAATCCTTCTATACTATTGTACTAATAGTATATATTAATGTATTATGTGTACGTATATTAATGTATTACTATAATATGCAGCTCAAATTGTCAATCCGTCTATACTATTTTGAAGAGTTAATTGATTAAAAATAATAAATGCAACAAGTACAAAAAAGATTTGAACCAAGGTACTCAGGGAAAAGAGCAAGGTATGAGGTAAAAAAAAGATTCAAAATTGCTAACAACAGGATTTGAACCAAGGTACTAAAGGAAAGAGCAAGCATCTTAACCAACTAAGCTAAACTAATTAGTTGATATAAGAGTATTTTTATTATCTTAATTATATTACGTTAAGCTCTAATGATTTATCGGACCTATTCCATACATGTTTCAAATAAGAAAAAATAATACAATAATTCTGTAAAAAAAATTCGGTGTTTACTTCAAATAAGTAAGCGAAATAATAATTTAAATGTTTTAAAATTACATTTTAAACCGAAAAAATCAAAATTTAGTGGCAAAAAAGAATCTTTTTTGATGAAAACTACGGCAAACCGCCTTCGGCCATTTGTTAGCGCGTAGATCTCGAAAAGTTATTCGAAATCAAAAAAAAAATAGTCTCAGTCGGACAATCGAGCGAAAAGTTATGGCTTTTCAAAGTTTTCGAAGCTAAAAAACATAAACTGTTGATGAATTATTAATTCAAAACTCACCGTTTCAATTGTTTCCTCCACGCACCGTTTCAATTGATTTCACAGATATCCCGCCTCTAATCCTCCCAAAATTTGACATCCCTCCAACTCTACACAACGATTCAAAATGTTTGCCTTTTTCTTTTATTTTTCATTCTTTTCTGTTTGTCAATTTCCTAGCAGGATTTTATGTTACGTTATTTGTGCTATTTCATTCCTTTAAACTGTTTCTGTATGAAATTCTCTTAAGATTCATAAGTGTTCCATTCTTGGAATTTTTCCCACTGTTTCGATTCTCTCTATCGGTAGCTATAGGATCCGTCTGCCCAATTTGCCTGTTATATTCGGATGAGCCGTATGGTGATTATGGCGGCGGATGAACGGTGATACGATGAATTTCTGGTTTACCTTCTTTTTCTGTGGTGCTGTGCTCTTTTCTCTCCATCACGTTCGCTGTAGGTTATGGTGTTTAACTGATGTTTCATGGCCTATGACGAAAAGGTATGTCTTTTGTTTTCATATCCATTCTATGAGTGTTTTGTACTTTACTGCCATTGTTATATTCACTGAGGTTTCAATGTCTGCTACTACTTAGTACCAACACTGAAAGTTTCTTCTCTTTTTCATGTGTTATTAGCGTCCTTATGGCTAATTTTACTAATGTCTGACAACTGTCAGATTATTGCCTACTACACGTCATAACGTTACACCTAGCAAACAATGTTCTAGATGCCATGTCTGACAATTTGTGGATTGAGTAAGAAGCTTGCATACCTAAAACTTACCCAACTGAATTTCAATACAAGTCAAAGGAAATATATCCTCTTCATACAAATCTTGTCCGTGCTTCATAGGTTTAGCTTCGTAAATAGAGCCTAATAGTCAGATTGATGAAAAGTGTGATTTAACTATCAATAAGCTATATATGTTTACCAAATCTTTCCTTGGTTCATTCACAAATTATATTACTCTCACAATCAACCATTGTTACTGAGGTTACCTCATTTACTATATCGATTCATGCATTTAATCAAATGTTGATTACATTACTGAGGCAATTCTTTTTTTATTGTAGACGACTCCTTTTGCTATATCGATGCATTCCGCACCATATTTTTTATTCTGTTCAAAATCATCGCTTTGGTTTCATACTCATAACTTTTGTATTTAGTCAAACAACATTGAAAAATTATTTTACTTTCTTTGCTAAATTCCATTCGTACTTGTCCAGAGTTATTTTCGATCCTACTTTTCTTCACACAATTCAAAAGATCATACTTAATCTTTGAGTATCAAACATATCTCAACAACCTTCAAAAACCCTTTGTCCAATCCTAATTTGTCCAAACCTACTTGTAATCGCAAATTTTCCAAAGTATATTGTGTTTGTAAGGCCCTAAAAATAGGTCTACTAATTTTGAGTAAGTTTATCGGGTTCCGGGTGAAAGCTAGGAGTTAATCGGGTTTATTTGTCGTTTTGTTAAAAATATTTTAGTTAGCTTAATTTCATTTAAAAATCGGTAAATACTATTCCAAAAAATAAAAATAGTTTTAGAGAATTCAATATTATGGTTTTAAATAATTTTTGGTTAAAGTAAATATTTTATTGAAAAATAAATTAAAATAGGGTTTAATTGAGAGAAGTTACAACATTAACTAAATAGGTAAATAAAATTCCGGAAAATAAAAATATTTTTAGAAAAATATCATGAATATTATGAATACTAATACCCCCATCCTTTTAGGCTGACACAAATTCTTCCAAGAGAGTATTGTCCAATATTTTCCTCTTTCCTTTCCAGAATACCAAATTCTGCTTATCTTAGGGGCCAAGAAAATAGACAACGCATATTATTACACTTAATTAAATACTTCACAAAAATGAACACAAGCCATAATTTTGTCGGGCCACTGTTTGTTGAAACCCATTTCCCACATAACCGCCTTGATGAAATTCCATTCCACGCGATCATATTCTTTACTCATGTCAAGTTTGATGACACAACCTTTATTAGGCCGGTTTCTAGCACTTTTGAGATAGTGAAGGAGCTCGTGCGCGATTAAGATATTGTCATGAATCATTCTCCCCGGGACGAAAGCACTTTGATTTTGACTTATACAATTAGGGTGGATAGCTTTTAACCGGTTTGCCAATACCTTAGCAACAATCTTGTAGATGTACATGCACAAACTTATAGGGCGAAAATTAGTCATATCGCAAGGATCTCTAACGTTAGGATTTAAAATAGTAATGGTTTCGTTAACCAAATAAATATTCTCATATCCATTAAGGTATCCTTTCCTACAATGTCCCGGTGCTACTTAAAAAAACTTCCAGTGTAACACCCCTCACCCGTATCCAACATCGGGACAGGGTTCGAGGCATAAATAGAAAATTAAGGCTTAATAGAAAAAAAAAAAGTCTCTACTTAGCCAAATTCATCCTTTTGCTTCTAATAGAAGAATACTTCTCATTTTAACGATTGGGCAACTACACGTCTCAAACACCTCAACGAGGCCGTGGTCGTATCATAGGCCCCACCAACAACACCACCAAACACACTCATTGTAAAAAAATCAATACCTTTTTTTTAATTATCTTTAGCGGCATCAATGACTATTATTTTATTAATTTTTTTGAAAAAAATAATCTTATATTCATGATGTGGTTCCTACAACAAGTAGGCATTAAATCTATTCCCTAAAGGTAGAGAGGCCGAAGCATATAAAATGAGAACCTAAGCGTAAATAGAAAATTAAGGCTTAAACAAATTACCTAAAGCATGGACAAAGTCTCCATGTTGAATATTGAGTCTCACCACCCTAGTAATGTGATATATTACAACAGTTATCAAGTCCTTAACAATTACAGAAAGATACTTTAGAGATTGCTAAGATTTGGGAAAAAAATGGTCGTCACGTGTGGGTTGGATTCTGTAACGAATTGTAAGTTGTTTACGAAAGTATGTATAGTCGTTCAAGTAATAAGGAAGTAAAAATGAGTTATCATCTCCATAGGGGCTGTATAAGCTTAAACAATTAATTGCAAAATTATAATTAATATAAGCTTAAACAAATTAATTGCAAAATTATAAAGTAACAATTGATGTAAAAAAACTCAATAAATTTGGATAGTGATGATTAGAATAATTAAATGCAAGAGTGATCCCTAATGCAATTTCTAATCTACATGCAATTTTACCTAAATGATGTGCTCAACTCTGCTCAGTTCAGCAGCCTTTCAGATTTATTCTGACTAATGTCCTTAACTCTGCTTAGTTCAACAGCCTTTAGGATCTATTCTGACTGATGTGCTCAGTTTTGATTGAAGCTTCTTTTTTCTAAGGGTTTAGAAGGTAGACAGCTAAAGAGTGCTTCATTTTAGGCAGCCAACATCAAGTGCTGAAATTGGGTTTTTAATTCCCCTTGTTGGACGATTTTTTCAGTCCAACATCTTAGCAGATTTCCATCTTTTATCACCTTCTTTATTGGGTTAAGTAGTCAACCCCATGCCCAAAATTGCATGGCCTTGCCATCCACATGGATAATATGTGAATGACCATCTTTTATTTATTTAAATCATGTCTCCAATGGACCTCTTACATAATGAACGTATATATATTAATAGATTAACATGAACTAATACAAAATATGCATGAAAATCATGTAATTAAGCATAATTTCACATACTTTCAAAATTCAAGTCTAAAATTACTAATTAAGTAAAATTCTTAATGTTGTCTTAAAAGCAGTTCGATAGGCCCATAGTGCATTATTGAGCCTTCGAAACCAATTTGTTCTTTTAGGACGCACTATTATTTCAAGAATACTTTGATTTCTTGATTCACCCTTTCAACTTTCCCATTCAATTGTGGGTGATAGGCAGTGGTAATCTTATGATTTACATCGTACTTGTAAAGAACCACTTAAGCCACTTATTTACAATTTCAGATCCTTCATTGCTAATTATAGCTCTAAGAGTCCCAAACTGAGTAAATACGTGCTTATGTGTGAATCGTATGACTACCTTAAAGTCATTAGTTGGGTATGCTTCGGCTTCAACCCACTTGAATACGTAATCCACAACTACCAAAATAAACTTATTACTATATGAAGAAGGAAATAGGCTAAATCAATGCCCCATACATCGAGAAATTCTATCTCTAAAATATTCATTAAGGGCATATCGTTCCTTCTTGGTATGTTTTTGATTCTTTGGCATCTATCACAGTTTCTCACATATGCATAAACGTCCTTGAACAATGTAGGCCAAAAGAACCCAGCTTGTAAAATCTATGCTACAATTCGTGAACCAGCAAAGTGACCCCTACTCGAAGATGAACGAAAATGGTACAAAATGTCTCCAATGGGCCTCCTACATAGTGAAAAGTACATATATCAATAAATTAACATGAATTATTTTTCGATGAAATTATTTGA
This sequence comes from Gossypium arboreum, assembly GCF_025698485.1. Lineage (NCBI taxonomy): Eukaryota > Viridiplantae > Streptophyta > Magnoliopsida > Malvales > Malvaceae > Gossypium > Gossypium arboreum. The sequence goes on along the minus strand of NC_069078.1, from coordinate 13,071,845 downwards.
TTTGCGAAATGCATTTTCGAGCATCGAAGTGCATCTCATTATAGTGAAAAGTACATATATCAATAAATTAACTATGGCAAACATACTAAAACAAGCCAACATATAAAGGCATTATATACATCACATATATCACTTATCAAACATAAAACATAAGCCAACTTAATTGAATAAAATCATACCAATATTTACATCATTAAAAAGCCAAATCACATGGCTAATGTTAGGGCTCAAAATGTATCAAAATGACACTAGCCTATACATGCCATATACCATATAACAAGCTTCAAAAATACCAACAAATGATCGTTAGTGTGACGATGCTCCTGACGATCCCCGAGTCCAAGCTAGCTTTGATTATCTATAAAATATAGACAAATAACACTCAGTAAGCTTCATAGCTTAGTAAATTTGTAGTTAAGCAATTCAATTCATCAAATAATTATAATTCAATCTTATTCACATTACCAAAACAACATCTCATTAACACAAACCTTTCTATCATGTCTTAAAACATGATTCATTAACTTCTCATTGATATTTCTCAGTACAATTCTCAAATAGGTTCCGTACGTACCTGTACCATCTCGTACTAATCTCTTTCTTAAACAAGTCATTCTTTTACCCATTGAACCATTAGGGATAGAAATCAAACACTCATGAATTACAATCTCTTTCTTAAACAAGTCATTCTTTTATCTCGTACTAATCTCTTTCTTAAACAAGTCATTCTAATTTCGGTTCAAAGAAAAAAAGATGAACATATTTTTCATCTTTTGTTTTATTTATTATACATTATTTAGCTAAATTACCAAATTAGCCTTATTTAAAACCATTTAAAAACATTCATTTAATGGTCATTTATGTCAATTTCCACTATCCATGGTCTAGTTTCAACATAAGGACTTTTCATTAATAAGCCATAGCAATTTGGCACTTTTAACTTATAGCATGCAACTTTTGCATTTTACGCGGTTAAGTCCTTTTTCTCTAATTAACCACTTAAACGATAAACTTAGCTCACAAAATTTTCACACATACATACTCACATGCTATAAACACCAAGAATAATATAAAAATAATTTTTTTGACTCGGATTTGTGGCCCCAAAACCACTATTTTGATTAGGGTCTAAACTGGGCTGTTACACCTTGGGCTCATCAGTTTTCGGAATGAGAATGATAACATTTTTATTTATATCCTTGTTGTCTTTTCAGCAGCAAACAATATGTATAAAAACATTGCAATACAATGTGAACTTACCTAAAATATATTCGGCTATCGAGTTGATTCATAGGGACTATTCTGTAATTTTCCCTTTTTCCTAATTTTTCTCCACACGATTCAATCCTTGATATATATAATAGATAAATTCAATTACATTATCATGCTCATTTTCATGTATATGACCTATTAATTTCATTTTTACAAAATTTTCCTTAACTTTTACTCTTTGTTCAATTTAGTCCCTAAAACCAAAACTATTATAACTTTCACATTTTAACCCTAACCTTAGAACCAATTATATTTTCATTTTTAACCATGCTTCAAATACTAAAAATTATAGAAATTTCATGCTAAAATTAACATATTTTCATATTATTCCCTAAGCTCAAAACTAACAAAAATCCCTTTACAAATTAGTCTCGTTTAACAACCAAGTTTACAAATCTATCAATTAACACCAAGAATGTTTAAAAATCATCAATGGTAACTTTTAAAACCTTTAATAGTTTTACGAAATAGTCTCTTGGTTAGTTAGATTTAGCTACAACGATCTCAAAAACGTAAAATTTATGAGAAATAAGCTTAGATTACTCACCATGTAAGGAAAAGAAGATGAACAAATTCCCCCAAGCTTTTAATAATGGTGGTTTGGTTGAGAAGAGATGATAAAAATGGTCGACCACTTAAGTTTTATGTTTTATTAAATTTTAACTTAAAATTTTAACTTAACCTTTATTATAATTTTATTAGAAAAACCAAGTAGAAACCGTCAACAAAACTAAAAAGTGGTAAATTACCATCTAAATCCCTTAACCAATCTTAATTAAACCCTTTCCAACTAACATTCAATAGGAATAAAGTTTTACAATTCTTAAGGTTTAGTCATTTTTCCTTAATTAACTATTGAATCGCTAAAATTACTCGATATTATTCTTATAATTTGACTAGTTCGGCGTAGTTAGGCCATGGATTGTTTACTAGTTTTTACAATATCCTCCATATTGCTATCTTTTCACGATGAAGATTATTGGTTTCTTGGAGGGCCCAACTCCAAAGCTTATTCTCCACAGATAAGGCTTGTGAAGATTTTTCCAAAATTGAAAGGGGAGACAACTTAGGATTTGAAGATTGGACGAGAGAGATTCTCTTACCTGTTGAGGCACTATGTTACTTTGTTGCTAAAAGTTAGAGCCTAATGAGACAGAAGATGACCTTGACTTTAATAGATCACGCTATGGGATCAACTCTTCAGCTTCGCTAGAGGAAGTGTTAGGAGTTTGAGAACTGGAAGGAACTACGAGTTGTTCTAGACATACCGTTTCTATTAGGACCTCAGCTAAAGGAGGATAAGTAGTATGAACAAGGGAGTCTATAGAATGGGCAGACTCCACTAGTGGAGTAGGAACTATAGGAAGGGTAAGAACTAGAGAAATATGAATTTCTGGAGTAGGGAACCCTTTCAAGAGTCTACGCTGCTTTAATTGTGGGTGTTTACTTTCCTCGATTTCTTGGGTACTCAGTTCCATCCTAAGTCTCTTTTAAGTCTTCTTAGCTGTTGTTCTTCTGATGGAGTCGTAGTAGCTCTTTCTTTTACATGAGCCTAATCTAGAATAGTCGTGATATCTATGTTTGGTGTTAGAATGGGCACAATATAAGAATTCAAGGGAGACCCTGCACCATCAACATGAGAATTTTCCTGACTTGAAGAGGAAGTAGAAGGAGTACTAGGATGTGTAATATTCCATTTGCGTGGACATGGTTCACAAATGTCATAGAAAAAGAAGGAAGGTTCCCTTATGTGCCCTGTTAAAACCTTTTTCGAATCCCCAATTGCATTATGAGGCCAGGCCACTAAAGTAGAATGAATATTAAAATCATCCAACCAATTTATGGGGTCATTTGCCCGACGACTGTTTGGGCTTAAATCTTATAAGCAATATTGAAAGACTTTTATGACTAAAACAACTTCAACCAACTCCAGTACTCGCCCTTTTTTTAGTCGTTTGTGTTGTTTCCAAGCAACTTGGGAGTCGAATGGCTGACATTGTGCACAAACATTTTCCCGAGGTTGGGACCATCCTGTGGGAAAGCCAAACCCATTCTTAATACAGATAACTCTCACATACTTTTCCCTCCTTAAATGTAGATTCAAAATTTAATTTTGGATTATGCGCTCACAACTTGGGCGTATATTGAAATGGGCATTACCAACTGAGGCTCTTTGTCTTTTTGCCTTTAATGGGTAAAACTTTTAGAATACGCCCAGCATCGGTGGCACGTTATGCATGCAAAATTTTTTAAAGAAAGCCATCAACATCCACCTAGGAAGTTCAGAAAGTTGCCGAGGAGTGATACCATATTCATAGAGCACTACACAGAAGAAAGGATGGAGTGGCAAGTGGAATTCAGGTTCCAACAAGATTAAAGGAAGGATAAAACCTTTGGTATTGTCACTTAGGCAACAGCTTTGTTTTCATTAGAAATCATTGACAAAGTTTGGATGGAGGATGCCCTAGGCTCCTAAGTACCGATGTATTTCATCTTGGGTGGTAGTACATTTGTACATCAGAGCCTCTACGTGTGGTGGAGTGTCATCGGGACCTTGGGGATTGTTGTTTCGGTTACTCTAGCCTCGACCCCTCCCTTGTGTGGTGGTTCTTAACATTTTGTAATAATGAAATGAAATGGAAAAGAAAAGTGAGTATTACCTCGGAAAGAAGGAGAACTGAAGGCGAAAGAAACAAAATCTTTGACGGAAAAGAAGTTAGGGTTCAGATGATTCAGCAAGGTGTTTGAAATGGTTGTTTAAGTTTGAGTTTTATAGAGAACCAAACGTATGCGAGAAGTTCGATTTTTCTTCCAACCGTTCAAATCGTCTAATATCAATTCGACATCTGTCAAAGCATAGGTTAAGTAACATTTTTAAATTACAGGATTACATGTAAAGTTTCAAGTCCATCGATTGGAACTTATTGTTGGTATTCTCACCAGCAAGGATCTCTAAGGTATATGCCTCTAAAGAGAAGTCATTATAAGTATGTGAGGATTTTTCCAATCTATTCTATATGTTGGGTGAGAACAGTTAGTTATACAATCATAGTAGTGGAAATTCACAAGTTAAAAAAATTTTAAGGATGATTTTTTCGTTAAGGGGGAGAGAGTTGTCACACCTAAAATTTAAAGGATTCGACTGGAAGCATGTAGAAGTGAAGTTATCTGTTTGGAATAGTAATTGATCTTCAGTAATTTGGTATAGTAGATTAAACTAGTTTTCGCATTTGAGGAGCTTGAATACAAGCACTTCTATTATGTTTTAGTCAAGTTTTCATAATTTCATTTACATTCAATAAAAAAGTTTAATTTGAGTCTTTGATTTACATTCACTTATTTTCAGTTCTTTTCATTAGTTTTCTTTGGAGAACTTGATTTGTAGATGCAATAAAAAATTTGAGGATTTCAGCACTTCATATATCAAAGACAAACAGGATTTTCTAAACTATACTCTTGTTTTATTCTTTATGCATATATTGAATACCTAGTTTATGATGTTTATTGATTCCATGTCGAACTAATCCTTTTATGGGGGATTACTGAGTAGAGGTATGACTTATTAACTATTTTATAGGGTTACTCAATGGATCAGTTGTTTGGAAGAGGCAGAACTTAAAACCCTAGGCCTGACAATCCTAGGAAGTCATCAAGGTGGGAATGAACCCACAATTGGTATAGCCTATCCGTGAACACCTTCACCCCAAGCTAGTTTGGAATGTGAGGTCAGAAGACAAGTAGTCCTTGCCGACTTGGTATTTTAGTGGAATATCAAAAGATCCTAGTGGGATATCAACTAGTTTATTGACGAGGAACCCAAAAATGACAGTTGATAAGAATTATTGAAGCAAGCTAATCATCCCTGTCTACATTTGATCCAGTTTATAATCTAGTTATGTTATTTTTAGTTCTTTAATATAAAAACCAAAAAAGCCTTTACATAGTTTATTTGAAGTTCTAATTTGATCTATTGGAATTTAGGTTACAATTAATTTAGTACTAGCCTCCTTTGGGTACGATCCTTGAAATACTTACAAAGTGTTTCTTTATAAACAAACTATATTACAACTTGACTCGTATACTTGCAAATATCACCTCAAATTACATATATTTTGTAGCAGTATTCACACTCTGGATGTTAGTATGTCTGGAGGCGGTCAATAATTCGGCAATTAACAGTCTTCTAGTAGATTAGGGTTTGGCATAATGTATCTTCCTTAGAAGTAATTAAAGATTTTTATCTCAGGGTATTTTGCTATTTAAGAAAAGAATATGACAATTGAAGAGTAAACCTAGTGTTAATTTTTGCCTAATGTATATAGTACGCCCATTTGCTTGAGCACTGTTCTAATTGGGGCCATGTAACATGATCTAGTTAAAAGCTAACTAAATTGATTGGTCAAATAGTATATGTATAGGATTCTTATTTATATTTCTCCTAGATTTTGTAGGCCATTTATTAGGACAAATTTGGACGTAATTGACATTGGTTAAGTTCGACTAAGGGGAACTAGATATATATATATAGAGAGAGAATGGTTTGTTTAAGGGGATTTGTCTTCCTTTAATATTACTCTCTGGTTCTTTTTCTTAAACTGAAATGTTCGCTTCTTTTTTAATAACTCCGATAAGTCTAATAGCTCTGCATGTTAGGTTTCTGAAAGAATAAGGATATTAAGAAACATATGAATAGTAAGTTATGAATAAGAAGCCTTACATGGGGTTATCTATAATTGAGATGCTAGCCTACTGTTTGTAAATTGGTTTTAATGGTGGTTCCATATTTTTTTAGCAGTTGTTGTTGATTCGAGAGGTATGTTCGAGTTTGGCACTCTAAGTTGCAGTCTAGGTGAGTCTCCATCTTGGCTCCTACATTTGGACTATTTAGTTAGAAATACACATAATTGTAATATGTTAGACAACTAGTAAGTGTGTATACAAAGTAATGTAAAGATTCTACATGAGTAAGGATGATATGTGTAAGGTACTGTTTGAAAAGATGTTGAATTGTAAGTTTTCTTATGATATCTTATTTGAGAAAGTAATAATCAGTCAAGTATGTGAACAAAGTTGGCTAAGTAACTTGTGAGTAAAACATTCATTTGTGATGCCTCTAGTAGGGTAGTTAAATTGCTAACTAGACTGGTAGATCATGATATGATGACATGCATAAGTCCATATGGTGTAAACCTAATGGATTATATGACAAAGAATACACTGATGGTTTTGCCTTCAGTGAGATGAAGATTCAACTAGCAACTGATAACGTGAGGATGCATAAGTCCATGTGGCTAAGACCCATGACATAATATGATAATAATAATACTCATTGTGATGCTTTTAGCAATATGTAAAATGGACTGGCAGATCACGGCATAAGGATATGTATAAGTCCACGAGGATGAAATCTATGACACTTTTTGTGAAAGTCCACAGGGATAGTAAACACGTGATTCTGTGTGCTGAATTTGTGGTGTGATCTGCTAAGTTTTAGTGGCATACTCTGTGTAGCCTTTACGGAGAATTCTAAAATGCCTATGTGGCGTATTTCAGGATACCTATGTGGTAGAATCTGGCTATCTGCCTTTGTGGTAAGCTCTTGTTAAGTTCTGAGATATCTTCGAAGGATAATTCTATGATAAGGATCTATTACATTTGAAGTTAACTTGGTATGATTATTCTTGTAATGAAACTGAATGAGTGTTGAGGGACAATTCCAGAAAAAAAAGTATGCATTTGTATTTGTGAAAAGGGAATCTATCATAATAGTTTGTCAATATAGGACATGGATGTATTCATAGTTATGAAAGGTATCATAATTCGTTTGTTAGAGTTTGTATAGGTTGTGTATGGTTGAAAACTAAGTTATCTGACATTTGTCAAATCATGTTTCGCTCTTGAGTTCTTTCGAATCTAAATCTTTTATCAATCTGCGTGTTCTTATGCTATGTAAGATAGACCTTCAAAATTTTTTTGAATGATTTGGAATGTTTCATTATTACTATGAGGTGGTTTTAGGATTAATTCAGGATACGATCTGATTGGTGGTCGTGCAGTTGTTAAAAACAATATCGGAATCAACCAAATGTAAGACCAGTTAGTAATTATCCTCCAAAGAATAGTTTCTGTGAATAACCATTCTTGAAGAATATGAATCATTTGTTTGAAGAGGAAATTCACTAAAAGTGGGTTTTGTAAAGACATTCTTCTATGAAGTATCTTGTGTTCTAAGAAGGATTAGGATCTATATTGATTGGGAAGATCTGGAATTAGTAAATGAGTGAAATGAGAGTGATTCATTAAATATGGATGTTGGCATATAGGCATATATTCATTATTATGAAAAAATCCATGAAAGACAGAATGGTAGTCCAAACCTTTAAGATAAGAAATTCAACTAGTGCAGCTCAAAGGTATTTAGCATTAAAACTCACTAAGTTCGCGTGAACTTACTAGCACTTTATTTATGTTTTAAGTGTTGACGTAAGAATGAGTACGCCAGGGGAGACCAAGCCAAGAATGTGCCAAGGAATGGGTGAGTTGGGTTATTGTGCATACATAGTACATTTTAGGAATATGACATATAGTGCATTACGCTAGGAAGATTTTATCTTTGATGAACTTTTGTATTGTAATATATTATAATATTTTGTTCTTAAGAGTTTGTTGTATTTCAATGTTGTCTTTATTTCTTTTGTTAAGTAATCTTTATTAAAATAATATGAAATATGCTATTAAAAAGACTATACATAGTTTGGTTAAAATTTATTCTAAGTGTGTTTATGTCGTAACATTCGACATCCGGGCTCGATGATTTGGGTCAGGTTAAGGGTGTTAAATTTAATTAGCATCAGACCTTTCAATTTAGCCTATTCTCTAATAGAAAAATACATTATGCCAAACCTGTATTAGTCTTTCAAGTATGTGAAACTTTCATTTTTGTGAAGGATACTTTGTTATATTGATAATATTGTGGTGAGAAAGACAATGGAGAAACAAAATGATAATATCATTAAAAAGATAGAAAATTTCATACAAAAAGAGCAGAAAAGTTTAAGTAATATGGGTAGTAAAACAAAATTTTAGTTCCCTCCCTCGGTGGGTTTATTAGTGGTTTTAGAAGGGGCCTCTTGTAACACACCTAACCCGTATCCATCACCGGAATAGGGTTACAGGAATGCTATAGCAAGTTAACAGAAATAAACAGGTAAAATCATGATCCTTAAAATATAATTTCCCAAATACCATAAAGTAATTGAATTACAATAATAACTTACATTTATGAGGCTTAATCGAGCATAAAGGACTATAGAAATAATCTTAAAACCCTTAAGGACTAATTTGAAACAAGTCAAGAAATTTTAGCAAAATATGAAAAATTTCAAAAATAGGGGACATAGTGTTGTGTGAGTAATCTAAATGGGAACACACAGTCGTGTCCCAGCCTGTGTCTTAAACTGTATAACTCACCGACTTGATACACACGGCTGTGTGGTAGCCCATATCCCAAGCCGTGTACACCTAAATGAACCTTAAACATGAAGTTTACCATTTCAAGATTTCTTGGACACTAAGCGATCCATTTACCAGAAATTAAACCTATTCAAAATGCCATTAAATATACTCAAATCATGCTGAATTAACCAACTTAAGTGCCTAACCAATGTACCCTTAATGGTACCACAAGTATATACACTAATACAACAATATAAATCATCAACAATTCATCCGTTCAAAACATATAATCTTATCAATTTTAAGCAAAATACCTAACCTTATAACTTGCTAAGTTAAGATAAAACATGTACCATTTTTGTTCCTAAAAAATCTTACCAAAAGCTTAACCAAAACTTCACAAAATGAACTATATTCACCACCAAACCTAGCAACCATGTAACTATCATCACAATACAAGATAACATCAATCAAAAGATGAACTAATGACATGTTTTATTGATATATATACATATCAGACGAGGTCATCGACATAACGACCTATTCATCCATTTTTACAACAAAGCATTAAACCACAATCAACAAGTAACAAACCATTATAAATCTCATCACCAAGAAGCATTAGCATATACATGCATATAAATAGACTTACAATAATGTTAGCCAAAATGAGCCAATGTACATAGCCAATTATCAAAAGACTTTAAACAAATGTAAGACAATACATTTGGCCAAATCAAATGACACATATAACAAAATGACCAAGTCCCTATACATGCCATACTTTCAAAATACTACGATCATCAAATACCCAAAATAACAGTTTTGATAGTGTGAGGAAAATCTCTGATGATCTCCAATTCCGAGCTAGCTTGGTGACACTATAAAAACATTAAAAATAAATAGAGTAAGCTATATAGCTTAGTAAGCTCGTATGCAAGAAATAAGCAACCTACCATACATGTAACATTCAAATAATATAACATAAATAAATGTACATTTACCATGGTCTCATAATCATATCTCATTCCATCACAAAACTTACCTCATATTCATCATTTCAATAATTTAATAGATATGAGCTTCAAGTACATACCTGTACCATCTCGAAAGGAATTTACACAAAATTTCATCTTTGACATACCCGTGAACCACTCGAGATAATAATGTCGGATACTCGGGATTCTTGCACACTAAGTGCCACATATGTAGCCAATGCTACCTCAATCTCATATCTTTTAATTCTTCACTCTCGAGCTATCATTGGGCTTGCTAACACAAGCTGTCAATCAAGACGTAGCTATGTGGTGCTGCACACACAAGCTGTCAAGTATCCGCAACATATGCCGGTATAATCAGCCACCGGTAGTGTAACAACCCGTTTTTAGGGTTAATCAAAACAGTGGTTTTGAGACCACAATTCGACATCAAAAAATAAAATTTATTTCATTATTATTTTAATATTTACGAGTTAATTGTGATTTAAAAAAAAGTTTTTGATATTGTGATTTTTTTGGCTTTATAAGCAATTTATTAAGTTCAAGTGGTTTTAGAAAATGAGGTATCAGGACCTTGTTTCTATAAACTGAGTTGTAAATATTTTTATAAATATTTACGAAGTGGCAATAAGATGATATTAAAGTTTCGTTGAAAAATTTTATTATTTTGATAGTTAATTAAGCAAAAAGGACTAAATCGCGTAAAGTGTAAAAGTTGTGTTCTATAAGTCAAATGTGTCTAATAGCTATGGAATATTAAAGTGGGAGTCCTTATTGGATAATTAGGCCACTATTTTGGTTAGTGGAAGATTTGGTTTGGCATTGTTGAAATTTATTTTATTTTTAAAGGTTAAAGTTGCTATTTAGTAAATAAGTTAATATTAAATAAAACAAAAAAAAATTTGGTTCATTATCACCTTCCACCACCGAAGATTCACATTTAGAACAGCCATGGAAGCTTGAATTTTTGAATAATTTTTAATAATTTTTACGTTTTTGATATCGTTGCTTTGTGTTCTAGCTAGCCCATGCTTGAATTTTTGAATTGGTTGTGTATTTTGTGATTTTCCATTCATGAGAGCTTGTTGTTTTTGTTGTTTGATGATGAAAAATAAATATTTAATGCTAGATTATCATGTTTTATTAAGTGATTTTTGATAAAAATGCTTATTAAGGACTAAACTGAGAAATTTGTAAATTGAGGGGTCAAAATATGAAATAAATGAAATTAATGGGCTTCTAGGGACCTAAGGTAAATTTGGCCTAACATGGGCATAGTGAAATTTTGAGTATTTTGTGTTGTTTTGAAATAGGGACTAAATTGCAAAAAATGTGAAATATCAGGGGAAAAATTATAATTAGCCTATTTATGTGTTTTTGGATGAATTTGATTGAATATATGATTAAATAAGTTGAATTTGTATTGAATTAGATCAAGAAATGTAGAAATCGAATTTCGACCGGGGAAAAAACCAAAGTTGTCGACTAGTTATCCCGTCCCGATTATCGTTGTTCGAGGTAAGTTTATAAGCAAATAGACGTATTTAATTTTAATTAAATAAAAAGCATATATAATGAAATGAAATATATGAATTACTATATGCTAATGTCGAATGTGTTTAAGCATGGTAACTATGTTCATGCATTCGTTTCGATTGAGTTATAATATTTGAAAGTCCGTATGAACTATATGGAGTATCTGGAATTTTCGATATATAAATTGTTTATGAGACAACTTTATAATAGTGATATTCAGGCTTTGAGCCTAGCAAGCCTTGTGCTGGTGAATTAAATCAGGCTTAATGACTAGTAGGCTTATTGCCGGTGTGAGATTCAGGCTTAGGCCTAGCAGGCTTTATGCCAGTGAATTATTATAAGTTTATGCCTAAAAGACTTTATGCTGTTGTGGTAATCTACGTTAAACGAGCTAAATGATTAGGTATGAGTTAGCTTATTGTTTCCTTGAAAATAAGGTAAGCTGATTATTTGATATGTGATACAAACATATGTATGATGTTAGTTTGAATTTGTGAGTAATTGTGAAGTATATTTGGCCATAAGTTAAGTGTAATTATTTAGTATTAAGGTTTAATACTTGAGTATATGTAAACAAATGTTTAAAGATTCAGCTTTATGCATTGATAATATGATCTTAATAGTGTATGATACTTTGGTATAGGCATATGTATATTCGGCTAAATGAGAAGTACAAGTTTGAGATATTAAAGTTTGATTCAAGAATATATGTTTATGGGTGTGAATATATTCGATCTTATAATGGTACTATGGTTTTGAAATTGAATGTCGCCTTGATAATAGATACAGTACATTCATCCAAAGGTTAAGTATACTGATATCATATTGTAACCTGTGTGCAAACTTATATAAATGATTATGCACGGCCTTAATGATATAAAGTAAGAATAGTTATGAAATGATCTATGAATATATGTATATAAGTTTATGTATATTTGGTTAATTATTGATATTGTGGCTTTAGGAATTTGAATGATATATTAATCTTAAATGTATGGATATTTGGGAAAATGAAAGTATATGTATTATAAGAAATTATAAGTTTGAAATTAAACGTGATTATGATAGTATAAATTGGTTTGGAAATTGAATTTTTATTGTCATTGAGTTATTTATTTGCTTATAGCTTACTAAGCTCTCAAAGCTTATTCTGTGTGTTTTTCCTATGTTTATAAATTTTCGGAGATCTGCTCAGGTTGGAAGTCGATGGAGACAACATCACACTATCCGGTTATCATTTCAGTGAATAATGTTTTGAGACTCGGTTATGTGGCATGTATAGATTAGTGTTGGAGTTAATTATTTTGAATGAGTATGTATTTAAAGCCATGCGAAAATGGCTTTCTTATTATGATTAAGTTTGGTTTTACATGTTCTTAATAAAAATGTTTAATGAGTTTGGTTTTGGTAGTCATTTTAGTAGTTAGCTCATTTTGGAAATATGAAATGTGGTATATTAACTTAACAGGTTCGGTTGCTAAGTGGTAAGTAATGAATATGTTTTATGATTATTTTGGTTGGTTGTTTTGGCATGGGTTCAAATGGTAAATAATGGTAATGATTAAGTATGTTTTGGGTTAATATTAATGGATAGTTAAAAATGTCAAGTTGTTACTAATATTAATATAGGTATATGTTCATGTGTGGTTGTAAATCCGAATATGATATTTAATTTAATTTGGTATTCTTATGATATTGATAATGGTGAGATTGAAATAAATAGTAGTTAATAGGATAAAATATGAAGTTTTGGTATATTAATATAGATATGATTTAGATGCACACTGGAGTGTTATTTGTGTTCAAGTGTTAAGTATGGCTTTTATTTTTAAGATGAATTGTGCACTTGTATATATACATCATTAGTAATGCGTTAAACCATGTTATAATGTATTTAAGTTTCATATGTGATTGCATAATAATTTATGTAATATGATTCAATTGGTTTTATTATGAGCTTGTGTAGAAGTTATCAAATTATATGTTTGATATACGATTAATGAGATAGAAATTGGCATATATTCGAAGTATGAAGTGTAATGATTTATAATGGAATATGATTTAATTAAGAAAATGGCATTAATATGATGGATATCGGGAATTGAATTTTGGAAGTATTAAATATGTGAATATGTTTTTGATACATACAAGTTTGGTTCAAATTTAGTAATTATGGAACATGATCAGTTAGGTTTTGATATATGTTTGAAATGTGCTTATTTGCGATACATGTTCAGTAAGGTATGATTATTTCTGAATTGGAATTATGAGTCATGTATTCAAATTTATAATAAATGAATTGTGGATATTTGAATTTGATAAGTTTTAAATGTTTAATAATTCTTTGGTGTATGAAAGGTGAGGAATGATTGTGCTGAACCGTGTTTTATACAGTAATGCCTCATAACCCTAGTCCTGTAATGGATACAGGTAAGGGATGTTATAGGTAGGACGTACAAGACCAGCACCCGGATCACAAAATCACATAACACATACTAACCCAGTAACATGCCACTTGTATCTTACCCTATTCCTAAGGTTCAAATGGGATTTCTTGCTTGTCGATTCGTCTTCGAACCCGTTCATAGGATTAAGCTCATCGACATTTACCAAACACAAATTCATGCAATATTAAAACAATAAAATACAATCATATTAAGGCTTATTTTTAACATACGAACTTACCTTGGTACAAAATGGCTAATAGTTCGATTTAGCCCTCAACTTTGTTCTTTCCCCGGTCTAGGTCAGAACCTCGTCTTTCTTATCTATAATATCAAACTTAACTTATTCAATTATCACATTATTCAATTTAATCCCCAAAACACCTTATGGCAAAAAATTACATTTTTTCCCCTAACTTTTTAACTTTTTACATTTTAGTCCCTAAGCTCGTAAAATGATTTTCATCCAATTTCTTCATTACCCAAGCTTAGCTAAATCTTTTTCATACTCATAACAGCCCACATTTTTCATATATTCACATTTTAACACACATTTTAAAATTTTTACAAATAGGTCCCTATTTGACATTTTCATCAAAAATCACTTGGTAGATGTTTACCTAACATCAAACATACATTTTCTACCATTAGACATCAAAATACACAAATATTCTACATGGGTAAAATTTTAGACTTCATCTTTCTTTCAAATTAGTACTTGAGATAGCTAGATTAGGTTGAGACAACTTCAAAAACATGAAAATCATTAAAAACGGGCAAGAACGGACTTACAATCGAGCTTGAAAGTGGCCAAAACCCTAGCTATGTCTTCCTTGAAATTTTTGGCTATGGGGGGACTAATCTGAGAAGATGAACACTTTTATTTTAGTTTTATTTGTCTTTATTTACCAAATGACCAAAATGCCCTTAATGCCAAACTTTGAAATTTCACCTAGCCATGTGTCTAAGTTCGTCCGGTCTTGGGTATGTTTCTTTTACACATTTTTCATATTTATTTCTCATTTATTTTCATTAGTTAAAATTTGTTCAATTTTTTAAAAAATGAAATTTTTATTTTAATAAAATATTAGTTAAAATTTTAGACATTTCAACACACCTCACAAATTACATGTATTTGATATTTTTAAAATTTTAATGAATTATATATATTTTGAATTTTAAAATAATTTTTATTTAACAAGAAAATTTAACACTGAATTAAAATTTAAAATAGATACATTAAACAACTTCCAACGTCTCTCTAAATTCTTCATGAGAGATGCTTCTTTCTCCTGTAAATTGTTTCTGGGTCTCTTTCCATTTTTTTTCCTTACATTTCTTTTTAAACTTTTGTGTAAACGCATGCAGAAATAACATACTTGGTACAACAAGATATTGAAATCCCCTTCTTCATCGGGTTGTGATTTCAGGTATGATTTTCACTCTTAGTAACTTTCCTTTTTCACGTCTTTTTATTTCTGCGATTTGTGGTTTTCATCTCTATTTTAGATTTCAGATTTATGCTTCTTCTTTTTGTTTTTTTAGTGTTTTTGTTATACTTTTCGGTGTTCAGCCTTATGAAACACTTTTTATATTTGTCTTTTTTAAATCTTTGGATGTTGTCATTTTTTTGATAGTTTACTGCCTGTTATGTGTTTTATTTTTTTTCGATTGTTTATTTCCCTTTGATTTAACAACATTTTCTTGCAAATCTTTGAATAATTGAATCCTAGATTACGTGTTTGGAATTTATTGATGTGGTCTGTGACTTACTTTTTTGTTGTTTTATACTGTTTATTTTATGCTGTTTATTACGATTTACTAAATAAGAGAACCTAAATTAAAAAAAAAATAGGTGTCTGAAAAAAATGGTAGTTTTAATTATTGTTTCTTTTGTTTTTTTAAATAATTACTGATACACCTGTGGGTCAGCAAATTCTGTTCATTCTTCATTTTCCCTAAAGCCAAACAGGAGACTTAAATGTCATTTGTTTCGAAAATTTTCTATCCTGTACAAATTTTTAATTGTCTTGCTGTAGTTAATTTTCTTTCTTATTCTGCTCCGCCTTTATCCCTGTCAAACACCTACTTGGAATAAGCTATTCCCAGGATATCCTGCCTTTTCTTATTTCGGTTCAGAATTTTTAGATTCCGGTTTATGGGTTTTAGTGGCCGGTTCAGCTATTTTTTCTTGCCTGGACCGGGCAACCTATCATACTTATTCCTCACAGGGATATCCCATTCCAGGTATATCCCAGCTCAGTGTTATCCCGTATAGGAGTATCCAAACCCATCTATATCCCATTCTACATTTATGGTCTAATTACCATTTAAGGACCTCCAATTTAAAATTTCATTACAATTAGACACCTCTAGCTTCTAGAACACATATTTTGCACCTATTTCAATTTAGTCCTATTAGTCAAATTGGACACTCTATCGATAAATTTTCTTAACGAAATTTTTACACAATCATTCAATCATACTGTAGAACTTAAAATAGTATCACAATAAATATTTCTACTTCTAATTTGTGGTCCTAAAACCACTATTCTGTTTAACCCTAAAACAGGCTATTACAGCTCTCCCCCATTTTAGGGATTTTTGTCCCCGAAAATCTTACTGGAAAAGAGTTGTGGTTACTATTTTCTCATAGCTTCCTTGGGTTACCACGTAGCCTCTTCAACCCTATGTCTTTGTCATAAAACTTTTACTAGGGCTATACTTTTATTTCTCAACTGTTTAACTTTCCGAGCTAAAATCTTGATCGGTTCATCACCATAAGTCATATCGGGTTGAATCTCCACCTCTATTGGTGAAATCACATGCGATGGATCTGATCGATATCTTCGTAACATAGACGCATGAAACACGTTGTGGATCCTTTCCAATTCTGATGGAAATGCTAACCGATATGCCACTGGCTATATTCTTTCAATAACCTCATATGGACCAATAAAACACGGACTCAACTTGCCTTTGCAACCAAATCTAATAATTTTCTTCCATGGAGACACTTTTAGAAATACCTTATCACCAAATTGAAATTCAATTTCCTTTCATTTTAGATCCGCGTGCAATTTCTGTCTATCTGAAGCTACTTTCAAACAATCACGAATTATTTTCAATTTTTCTTCGGTTTCTCTAACCAAATCAACCCCGTGAATCTGTCTCTCACTGAGTTCGGTCTAGTACAACGGAGTTTGACACTTACGGCCATACAATGCCATCATTATACTTGACTGAAAACTGTTGTTATAAGCAAATTTGACTAAAGGTAGATTTTTTTCCCAACAACCTTCAAACTCTAATACACAACAACGAAGCATATCTTCGAGAACTTGGATCATCCTTTTCGATTGACCGTTGGTTTGTGGATGCAATGCAGTACTAAAATTCAACTTAATGCCCAAAGCCTCTTGCAACTTCTTCCAAAATCGTGAAGTAAATCTCGGATCTCTATCTGAAATAATAGAAATAGAAACTCCGTCCAATCTAACAATTTCAGCTATGTACAACTCAGCTAGCTTATCAAGTGAATAGTTAGTAGTACTAGAATAAAATGAGCCGATTTCATCAATCTATCAACAACTACCCAAATGGTATCTTTCTTCTTCAAAGTCAGAGGTAACCCAGTTACGAAATCTATCGTAATTCTATCCCATTTCCACTCGAGGATCATCACAGACTGAAGTAAACCTAAAGGTACTTGGTGTTTGGCCATTAGTTGTTGGCAAATCAAACATCTCGATACGAATTTAGAAATCTCTTTTCATACTTGACCACCAATACAATCTCTTCAAATCGTTGTACATCTTTGTACTTCTCGGGTGAAAAGACAAACAACCACTGTGTACCTCGTAAGGAATTTTTTGAATAAGCTCGATATCTCTTGTTACACAAATCCTACCTTGGAACATCAAACAATCATCGACCCTAATTTGAAAATCTGAATAAGTATTCAATTCGCATTGAACTATTTTAGCTTGAAGTTCTTTATCACTTTTTTGAGCTTCGCAAATTTATTGAAGAAATATCGGTCGGTCTAGCCTTTAACTCAACTAAAATTGAACCATCATCCGATAAATTCATTCGTGTACTCATTGCTCTCAAAGTAAACAAAGATTTCCTACTCAAAGCATCAGCGACTACATTTGCCTTTCCTGGATGATAATCAATTACCAGCTCATATTCTTTTAATAGCTCGAGCCATCTCTGTTACTGTAAATTCAAATCCTTTTGAGTCATCAAGTATTTTAAACTCTTGTGGTCGGTAAAGATGTGGTACTTCTCACCGAATAAATGGTGTCTCCAAATCTTTAAACACAATGGCAGCCAATTCCAAGTCGTGCATCGGATAATTCTTTTCATGCAGTTTCAACTCTCTCGAGGCATAAGCTATCACTTTGCCCTCTTGCATCAACACACATCCAAGACCATTTAATTACGCATCGCTGAAAATCACAAACTCTTTTCCCAACTCAGGTTGCACTAATACAGGTTCCTCAGTTAACAATGCTTTCAAGTGTTCAAAACTCTTTCGGCATTTCTCTGACCACTCAAACTTAACAATTTTTTGTAACAATCTTGTTATAGGTGTAGCAATCATCGAGAATCCCTTAACAAAATGTCGATAATACCTGACTAAGCCCAAAAAGCTTCTAACCGCGGATACATTCCTCGATGGTTCCCAATCAATAATTGCCAAAATTTTACTCAGATAAACTTTTACACCTTCCGTGGAGACAATATGCCCCAAAAATCTAACTTCTTGGAGCCAAAACTCACTTTTGCTGAACTTAGCAAACAACTTATTATCTCTCAAAGAATTCTTAAATGTTCGGTATGCTCAGATTCATCTCGGGAATAAATCAAAATGTCATCAATAAATACAACCAGAAACATATCCAAATATGGTCGGAAGATCTGATTCATCAAGTCCATAAAAACAGCAGGAGCATTAGTTAATCCAAAAGGCATAACAAGAAATCCATAATGCCCATACCTCGTTCTGAACGCGATTTTCAGCACATTTGAGTCTTTAACTCTCTGCTGATAGTAGCCATATCTCAAATCTACCTTTGAAAACACTGTTGCCCTTTTAAACTGGTCGAACAAATCATCAATCCTCAGTAATGGATACTTGTTCTTTATCGTAACCTTGTTGAGTTGACAATAATCGATACAAAGTCTCATGGATCTATCTTTCTTCTTGACAAATAATACCGGTACACCCGAGGGAGAAAAACTCAGTCTCACAAAACCTTTTTCTGTCAACTCTTGCAACTGAGATTTCAATTCTTTCAACTCGGTTGGAGCCATTCTATACGGAGCTATCGATATTGGTGCAGTCCCCGGTACCAAACCAATAGCAAAGTCCACTTCTCTAGCCAGTGGTAACCCTGGTAACTTTTCTAGGAGCACATCTGAATATTCACAAACTACTGGCGTAGATTCGATCTTCAATTTAGATTCTTTTGTATTTAGAATATACGCGAGAAATGCTTCACAACCCTTTCTTACATACCTCTGAGCTGACATAGACAAAATCACAATAGGCAACTCACCCGACTCATCCGACTCAACCTGAAGAACTTCATTATTTTGACATTTCAATTCAATAACTTTTCGTCTACAATTCACTACTACATCATGCAGAGTCAACTAATCCATTCCAAGAATCATGTGAAACTAATCAAATGGCAAAAGCATTAAGTCAGCCAAAAAACAGTGACCTCGAATCATTAAAGGACAACTCCTACAAACTTTATCAACTAAAACATATTTGCCTAAGCGGTTCGATACCTTAATCACAAATTTAGTAGACTCAACAGGAAAATTCTTACTAGATACCAAATTCATGCAAATATAGGAATGAGTCGATCCAGGATCAATTAATGCAACTACATTAGTATCATAAAGTGAAAATGTACCAGTGATCACATCAGGGGGGGATCCATCCTTGCGAGCACGAATGGCATAAGCTCTCGCAGGTGTCCTAACTTTCGATCTCATAGCTGAATCCTAGGATACATATCTGCTACTGGTCCTATTTCTCGCGTTTCTCACTGGCCACTCTCTAGCAGCGATATTAATCGATCTTGCATTCTAAATTATCCTTTTCAACCATTTTAAGGCAATCCCAAATTAAGTGATCTTGGGAGCCATATCTAAAGCAAGCTTGATTATTCATCCTACATTCACCGAGATGTCGTCTACCACAGTGTTGGCATTTAGGCTTATTAGACCTAGCATTACCAATGCTCGCTATGGATGAAGTTTGGGCCTTAGAACCCAAATATTGCTTCCCATGATCTTCGTTGGGATACTCGACAGAAGCATTAGAGCGGGCATACAAATCTCTCGATTTCTTTGACGATGATTGAAACGACTTATTCATCAGCCTATTCTTTAAATCCCTGGTCTCAAACTCCACTTTTCTCTTTTCCTTACTCAACTCTTCAGCTTTGCAAGCTCGTTCGACTAGTAAAACAAATTCTTTTAGCTCTAAAATCCCAACTAACAGTCTAATTTCTTCATTCAGTCCATCTTCGAATCTTTTACACATAATAGCTTCTATCGAGACATAATTCTGAGCATACTTACTGAGTCTAAAAAACTCTGGCTCGTATTCAGTCATAGTCTTATGGCCCTGTTTCAGTTCTAAGAACTTTTTGCATTTCTGATCAATGAACCGCTGACTGATGTACTTTTTTTCTGAATTCCTCTTGAAAGAAATCCCAAGTGACCCTTTCCCTTAGTACCACAGATATGAGAGTGTTCCACCACTGATATGCTATATCCCTCAGAAGTGACACAACCCATTTCAAGCACTCATCTGGTGTGCAAGAAAGTTCATCAAATACCCAGATAGAGTTCTCAAGCCAGAATTCTTCTCTCTCGAGAACATCATCGATATTTGCTTTAAATTCTTCAGCCCCTTGTTTTCAAATCTTATGGAATTGAGGCTTGTTCAGTGTTACCAAATCCACACCTTGGGGAGCTATGGGAATCGGTTGAGGGTTAGGTGGGGTGGAGGATGTTGGGCAGCAGGATTTGTCCGAACAAACTTGACAAACCACTCATTCATCCTTTGTAAGAAGGCTTCCCTGGCCTCTTCTCCCTGACTAATTGTCACAAATCTACTTTCAGATGGCACGGTCTAAACCGAGTCATAAATTTATGTCTAAATTAAAAACCATTTACATTTAACCATTAAGTCCCTAATACGAGCCTAAAAGGCCCAAAACATGCTTTGGAAGTGGTTCAGGACTAAACCGAGAACTTTTGAAATTTTCACGAAACTTAGAAAATTTTTGCACTAAACAAAGGTCACATGCCAGTGTCGGCAGGCCGTGTGATCACACATGCCCGTGTCCCAACCCCATGTAACTCTTTGACTTGTAATTCATGAACAAATTAGGATCATAAGGCCAAGTCACACGCCTGTGTGCTAGGCCGTGTGGAAACTTAATTTTCACAAAATAGGTGCAGACTTTACACGGCCAGGGCACACACCCGTGTCCGAGGCCGTGCTATCCACACGGCTGAGACACACGCCCGTGTCTCTACCCGTGTGCTCAATTTTGAGCATTCTGTTTCTCAAAATTAAGGTGTAGCGGACATACAGCTGGAACACATGCCCATGCGGCAGAACATGTGTCATACACAACATGCCCATGTGTCTACCTATGTGGACAAAATAAATGCTATTTACCAAGCCATTTGCCACCCCTTTTTTTTGCCCATACACGTACACTAATTCAAAGGCACAAAACATGGCATACTAAGGCAACCAAACATCCACAATCATGGCTAATACATTCCAATCCAATACCATCATCTAACATACACATGAAATTTTAACAAGCCAAACCAAACATACCATTTTTCTCATTCCCAAAATACTACTAAGACTAATATCAACTTGTATTCACTTATCAAGGTGATATAGTGTAATAGCCCAAAATTGGGTTTAGTTGGAACAGAGGTTTCGGGACCACAAAATCTGAGATATAAATAATTATTTTATGATTATTTTGAGGTCTACGATATGATTTCATGATTGTGTGAAAATTTCGTGAAGAAATTCTATGCATAAAGTGCTTAATTCGAAGTTAGGGACTAAATTGAATAAGTCGAAAAACTTGCATTCTAGAAGTTTATAGTATGAAATTGATTTGAAATATTAATTAGGAGGTCTTAAATAGCAATTTGACCAATTTCTAAGTTATGGACAAAAATTGGACATGGATGGAATTTTGGAAAGTTTAGTAGTAAGGGTATTTTGGTCATTTAGGGTAAAATGAATTAAAATACAAAATTAAAAGCCAATTTTGCTCATCTTCTTCACCATGGACGTGTATACCAAGGAGACTCCATGTCTAGGGTTTTCAAGCTTAGAAGCTCAATTGTAAGTCCGTTCTAACCTGTTTTCAAGTTCTTTCGTTTTTGAGTCCCAATAACTTGATTTAGCTTATGTTAGCAATAATTCAACCTAGGGTTCATATTTGGAAAAATACCCATAGGTAAAATTTGTGTATTCTGGTGTTTTATGATACAATATGAGGTTTTAAATTATGTTAGACAACTTGTGCTACTCGGTTTTAAGTGAAAACGAGCAAAAGGGCTTAATTGGTAAAAATACCTAATAGTCATAAGTATATGTTAGAGTGAGAATTTGATGTTTCCATAGAAGGAAAAAGTTATCATCGTGTCATAAAACATAAGAATAAGGGATGAAGTTTAATTCTCGAGCCTAGGGGCAAAAGTGTAAATAAACAAAAGTTTAGGGGCAAAATTGTAATTTTTCCAAAGTTTGAGTTAAGGATTGTTTTGAATAGTACATTAATTAAATAAGTAAAATATGATGTTTTAGATCCTGGAAAACGAGATTTGAACCTAGAATGAGAGAAAAATCGAAAATTGGGAAAGTTGGTAAAATGGCCGTTTTAATATCAAGGTAAGTTCATATGTATAATAAGCATTAATTTATGCATGTTTCAATGTAAAATTGATATATTTACTATGATCTCCGAGGTGTTGAAAGTATGTAAGTTGGTATGATAATAATACAACAATAATCTTGTAATTTATATTTGAAAGTTAAATTTAGTGAATTAATTGAATTATGTTAAATTAAATGATTATGGTGTCAAGTTTATGAATTGATTTAAAAATATGTCTATGGTACATGAAGTGCATTGAATTATCATACATAAATGTGATTTCTATGATTATGGATATTATGGGAAATTGTAAGTTCATATGATTTTAATAAGACAATGTGTAATTTAATGTTATTGCGTTGATATTAAATGAGATGTAAGTTTATATGTAAGTAATACATCACTATTACTTGTATTATGATATTTTATAAAAATATTGGAAATATGCTTGTGGATAATTACTTGATTGGTGAAATTTTTGGAAGAGAGAAAAATCCGGTTGAACCTTCTGGAAAGATTGGATGATCTGATGGTATGTAGCTAGGTCACATGTATAGTCTTGAGTGCACATCATGTGTACAAGAGAGCTACAAGACATTATGATGTAGCTAGGTCACATGGGTGATACTATGTGTACACCATGTAGACAAGAGAGCTACGGGATATATGTAGCTAGGTCGCATGCGTGGTTCCAAGTGAAGGACACCATGTAGACAAGACACTACGAGATAAGCTGGCTAGGTCACATGGGTGGTACTAAGTGTTCACCATGTGTACAAGAGAGCCGAACTATATGATGGGTGGAGCTATGTGCTGAAACCACTAAGTATCGAGGATTGATCCGAAGTGTTCAATGGGAGACTCTCTATGTATTGCTTTGTGAGTTTTGTGATGAATAAGTGCAGGAACTTGGTTATGTGAATGATGTGTTCATTAAGTGACCGAGGATGTGGTAAGGTTATAAACAAGTAAGTTATACATGAGGATGATTTTATGGTGACCTTGTGATCATGGGCCTATACTTGTGATGTATGAAATGTGGTGAAAATGATTTGTGATATGTATGTTAAAATGAGGTTAATACAAAGAAAGTGTGAAAGAGTGAATTAGCAATAAAACTGTTTTGGACAGTAGCAGTGACGTGATTTTGAAAAATCACCACAAATAGTATAAATTGAATCAGAGACTGAATGAGATATAAAATTAAATATTAATGAGTCTATTTTCATATAAAAGAAATATATAATGCAAAAGAGTTCTATATTTTGAGATATTTATGTTTTTGTGAGACTGATTCAGAATGATTACGTGATCCCCTGTTCTGATTTTGGAAAATCACAAAAATTTGGAGAAAAATAATTAGAGGCTCAAAATTATATTTTTAAAATCCATAATGAGTCTATTTTCAAGATAAATCAACAAGAACTTTATCCGAGTTCTGTACTGTAAGATAATTATTTTTTAGTGAAGAGAGGTCAGAACTGTCAGAAAGTGAAATAGGGGAAATTTTAATGAATAAACTGTACTAATTAGCTAAACCAAAAATCATGAAAATTTTATGGTGGAAAGATATGTGAGTCTAGTTTTAGGAAAAAATTACGGTTCTTAATTTGGAGCTCTGTAGCTCGAATTATAAATAATTAAGTGACTATGACTCGTGTAGACAGTTTGATATGAACATTTATTAGTAAATTGTGAAATCGTACTTACAAGAATGCTATATACATTAAGGATGTGGAATGGAGAGGAGGAGGAGGAAAATAAATATATGTGGAATACATGGAAACTATGGTATATGAAATATTGATATAATGAAATAAATGATATGTGTTTATAAGAAAGCAAAAAGAGAATGTTATGTATCATGACATGTGTATATATATACATATATGACTAGTCTCAATGTAATGCTTGTTGGGTATGGAATTGAATTGAAATGTTTCAGGCAAACATGTTATTCTGCGCATCTGAATCGTGGTATGTTATAAAGATATGATCTAGCTTTAAATATGAATGCTTGATGATTAAGCTGAAGATATTTGGTAAGATGATAATCTTGGTATAAATGTATAAGTGGTACTATAATAAACAAGGTAAAATGAGTATGAGAGACACATGTATGATGACATACAAATGCTATGGTTGTGGTTTAATTGAGGATGTTTAATCATTAAATGAATGCCATGTTATATGCTTTTGATTTTGTATAAGTGTGTAAGAGATCATGTAACACCCCGTACCCGAGACCGTTGCCGGAGTCGGACACGAGGGGTTAACGGGCTTAATCCACTTACTTGCACAGTTCATTTTAAAAATTTCCAGACAGCCGGCTAACTGTGTCACTGTCACCTTAAAAATCATATCTTGAGTTCCACAACTCGAAAATAAGTTTCGTGATTTTTCCCTGAAACTAGACTCATATATGCATCTACAAATTGTTTTCTAGAATTTTTGGGCCGGCCAATTAGTACAGTTTATTAGTTAAATTCCCCCATGTTACAGGGATCGACTACACTGACCTTTGCGCATTACGACTTAGATATCTCCATGTACAGGGCTTCAATACTGATGCCGTTTATTTCTACAGAAACTAGACTTGAAAAGGAATCTGTACATATATGGCATGACTTCTAATTATCTCTGGTAAATTTATAATGAATTTCCAAAGTCGAAACAGGGACTCCAGAAACCGTTCTGGCCCTGTCTCACAAAAACTTAAATATCTCTTAACATACTGTTCATATGATCATTTCGTTATTTTCCTATGAAAATAGACTCGTCAAGGTCCGTTTACATAATTTATTCACTATTTAATTCCATTCCTACTATTTTTAGTGATTTTTCACATCTACATCACTGCAGCTGTCAGCATCTGTCTTTAAGGTAGGCTTTACCTATTTCATAGTTTCCATGATTCAACTAGCCCTTTAACATAAATAGCGCAAAATATGATCATGATTAACCATCCCAGTGGCTAATCATTTCCAAACATTTCCATGCCTCTTAATGAACAACATACAATGATTATAATACCATGCCCAAAGTATACTTAAGCCATTTTCGCATGGCTATCCAAATTTACACAAAACCGAAAGGTACATGACCTACAACAAAAGGGTAGTCCTATACATGCCATTTCAAAGTTCAACCAAAAATATACCAAAAGGAGCTTTGATAGTGTGGGCGACTTCGACTTCAAAAATCCCGAGTCCGATAGCTGAAGAACCAAAATCTATAAAACAGAGAATCAAAGAAACGGAGTAAGCATTTAATGCTTAGTAAGTTTGAGTCATGAATTTAGACACAACCAAAGTATAGCATTCATGTAGCTAAACAGATAATTTCATATGTACAAATTCTCAATATCATACTTACTTCACATTACCAACCCTTATATTCATACACAAAGATCAACTTAGCCAAAGGCCGGTAGCTCATTTATCAACTGAGCGAATACTTATTTGTAAGGGCTAGACTAATTCAAAGCACATACAAAACATACCTCATTGTTGGGATTTCACAAGCGTATTAACTGAAATTTTTACAGCAAGATCATTCATTCCCGAATCACGTACCTTCGGAGTTTAACCGGATATAGCTACTCGTTCAAATGCCTTGGGACATAGCCGGTTATAGTAACTTCGCACAAATGCCTTGGGACTTAACCGGATTTAATAACTCGCACCATGCCTTGAGCTTAGCCCAAATTAGTAACTCGCACAAATGCCTTGGATCTTAGTCGGATTTAGTCACTTAGCACAAAGCCTTCGGGACTTAGCCCGGACATCATTCGAATAACCATGCACATTTATCAATAAATCATGACACATTTGTATTTCATTTTCGTTAGCAAAACTCTAACACGAGGCATTTATCACACTTGCAATTTCGGCTCAATAGCCACACACAAAGAGCATGATTTTGATTTTCTTAAAACGTGATCTAATCAAATCATAATCTAAGTTCCATTACTCGAAAACTTACCTCGGATGTTGTCGAACGGCTTCAACGGCTATTTGATCACTTTTTCCTTTCCTTTATCCAACTGTGGTCCTCTAAGCTCTTGAGCTAATTCAAACAAATTTAACTTATTAAAGTCTCATTTTGCTAGCTTATGGCCGAATATGACAAGGAGTTTGATAGGTCATATGGCCACCTTTTAGCTCAAATACACAATGATCATACGCATTTTTAATCACATCAAGCAATTTAATACAATTCATTCGAACATCAAAAGAGAAGCTCAAGGTACTTAGCCCATATATACATTAGACATTAGAGTCACATATGTACGAAATCACGAATCGAATTCAACATACTAGCTAATATTTCCCCTTAGCTGAATTTTCTAAGTCAAGCTAAAGCCATCAATAGGCTACCTATGGCCAAACATACACATCAACTCATGTACTCATTCATGTGGCCGAACATACACATCTATGCTAAGGCCGATTGCAACACTTAATACATTCTACAAGTATGGTCACTTTTATTGACTAAACACCATTTGTTTCAAGTTCAAAACTTGGCTAATACACATATATACACTATTAAAGCATCCTCTCCCTTTCCATTAAGTCAACACATGCATTACCCATAATATACAAAATTATATTCGGCCTTAGCACACAACTTGCTAGCCGATTCTTCTCCATCTAGCAACTAATGCACATACGAGCTCATTTGTTAGACTCTACTTCATCTAACAACAACCTTATTTCTCTTCTATTTCCTTCCATGGTCGAATGCTCAAGATACCTCAATATCAAAACTTTTAACTTGGGTTGCTTAAAGAGCTTGGTGATGAGTTCAAATTTATCTAACATCTCAAGCAACATAACACATCCCTTAATCTAGTGAACCACCGTAACATCAAACACCAACCAAGAAAACAACACCCAAGGCCGAGTATCATCTTCATCACATAGCAAGATTTAGACCATGGGCTAGGTAGAACTCAAGCTAACAACTAAAACATGCATGCATCTCATGGACAACATCAAACATACCTTAGTCTAGCAAATCACCATAGTCGATTTTCTCAAGCTCCTCCCCTTCCTTTCTTTCCTCTATTCGGCCAAGGATGAACCAAAGGATGAACACTTGTTTTTTTTTTTTTGTTTTTCTCTCCTTCAACTCACAGCAATGGGGGCATGGATGAGACCCTTTTTTTTTTCATCACTCCTCCCTTTCATTATTCAATTACCATGCTCATTATTTTATTCTTCCTTACATAATGCATTAAGCCAACATGTCTATGACATGTTTCTTTTTAGCCATAACACCTTGTCCACCCATGCTTATGGCCGGCCACTACATATTAGGGGGGAAAATTGACATGCAAGTCCTCCCTTTTGATTACATGCACTATTAGATCCTTGTAGATTAGCCTATCACATTTCAAAAGTGTCATACAAGTCCTTTTGACTAAATTCACATGCAATTTACTAAATCGAAGCTTAAAATTTTCGCACATTCATATTCACATATTTTAGACCATAAATATCACATTCAAATAATTTGGTGACTCGGTTTAGCGGTCCCGAAACCGCTTTTCGACTGGGGTCACTTTAGGGCTGTCACAGATCAAGGTTGACCAAAGATTGGAAAATAGCCTAGGTATATTCCACACAGGCAGAGACACAACCATGTGTCTCAGCCGTGTATGGAACACGACTTTGGGACACGGGCGTGTGGAGCCTTAAAGCATCAAATTTCTAAGTTTTTCGTAAGTTTTCAGTTTAGTCCCAAACCCTTTCTAAAGTATGTTTTGGGCTCTGTAGACTCAAATAAGGGACTATGTGTAAGAGAATGAACGCTTTGAAATATGAATAAAATTTTATGGCTCGTATTTTAGTTTAATGTTTGTATGTTTGTCTGGTAACGCCTCGTACCTTAGCCCGGCCTCGGATACGGGTAAGGGGTGTTACATATAGCATATTAATAAACCAATTCATCCATTTCGCAACAAAGTATTGAACCACAATCAACAAGTAACAAACCATTATAAATCTCATCACCAAGAAGCATTAGCACATACATGCATATAAATAGACTTACAACAATGTTAGCCAAAATGAGCCAATTTACATGGCCAATTATCAAAACACCTTAAACAAATGTAAGCTAATACATTTGGCCAAATCAAATGACACATATAACAAAATGACCATGTCCCTATACATGCCATACTTTAAAAATACTAAGATCATCAAATACCCAAAATAACAGTTTTGATAGTGTGAGGCAAATCTCCGACGATCTCCAACTCCGAGCTAGCTTGGTAACATTGTAAAAATATAAAAAATAAACGGAGTAAGCTATATAGCTTAGTAAGCTCGTATGCAAGAAATAAACTACCTATCATACGTGTAACATTCAAATAATATAACATCAATAAATGCACATTTACCATGGTCTCATAATCATATCTCATTCCATCATAAAACTTACCTCATATTCATCATTTCAAGTATTTAATAGGTATGAGCTTCAAGTACGTACTTGTACCATCTCGAAAGGAACTTACACAAAATTTCATCTTTGACATACCCGTGAACCACTCGGAGTATTAATGCCGGATACTCGTGATTCTTGCACACTAAGTGCCACATATGTAGCCAATGCTACCTCAATCTCATATCATTTAATTCCTCACTCTCGAGCTATCATTGAGCCTGCTCACACAAGCTGTTAGTCAAGACATAGCTACAGGGTGCTGCTCACACAGGTTGTCAAATATCCATAACATATGCCAGTATACTCAGTTACTGATAGGACGTACAAGACCATCACCTAGATTACAAAATCACATAACACATGCTAACCCTAGTGACATGTCACTTGTATGCTACCCTATTCCTAAGGTTCAAACGAGATTTCTTGCTTGTCGATTCATCTTCGGACTCGTTCATAAGATTAAGCTCATCCACATTTATCAAACATACAATTCATGCAATATTAAAGTAATAAAATACAATCATATTAAAGCTTTTAACATACGAACTTACCTCGATACAAAATGGCTAATAGTTTGATTTAGTCCTCAACTTTATTCTTCCCCCGGTATACGTTAAAACCTCATCTTTCTTGATCTATAATATCAAATTTAACTTATTCAATTTAATCCCAAAAACACCTTATAGCAAAAAAACTACATTTTTGCCCCTAACTTTTCAACTTTGTACATTTTAGTCCCTAGGCTCATAAAAGGATTTTCATCCAATTTCTTCATTACTCAAGTTTAGTCGAATCTTTTTCATACTCATACCAGCCCACATTTTTCATTTATTCACATTTTAACCACATTTTATAACTTTTACAAATTGGTCATTATTTGACATTTTCATCAAAAATCAATTGGTAGATGTTGTTTACCTACCATCAAACATACATTTTCTACCATTAGAAATCAAAATACATAAATATTCTACATGGGTAAATTTTTAAACTTCATCTTTCTTTCAGTTTAGTCCTTAAAATAGCTAGGTTAGGTTGAGAGAACTTCAAAAACATGAAAATCATTAAAAATAGGGCAAGAACGGACGTACAATCGAGCTTGAAAGTGGCCAAAACCCTAGGTTTGTCTTCGTTGAAATTTTTAGCCATGGGGGGACTAATTTGAGAAGATGAACACTTTTATTTTAGTTTTATTTGTCTTTATTTACCAAATGACCAAAATGCCCTTAATGCCAAACTTTGAAATTTCACTTAGCCATGTCCATTTTTGTCCAACTTAAAGTATAATGGTCTAATTACCATTGAAGGACCTCCAATTTAAAATTTCATTAAATTGGACACTTTAGCTTCTAGAACACATATTTTGCACCTATTACAATTTAGTCCTATTAGTCAAATTGGACGCTCTATTGATAAATTTTCTTAACGAAATTTTCATACAATCATTCAATCATATTGTAGACCTTAAAATAATATCACAATAAATATTTCTACTTCAAATTTTTAGTCCTGAAAACACTATTCTGACTTGACCCTAAAATGGGTTGTTACATCCTAGTAAGTCTGATAGCTCTGTATGTTATGTTTTTGAAAGAATAATGATATTAAGAACCATATAAACCATAAGTTATGAATAAGAAGCCCTGCATAGGGGTCGTCTATAATTAAGATGCTAGGCAATTGTCTGTAAATGGGTTTTACTGGTGGTTTAATGATTTTAAGCAGTTGTTATTGCTTATCCAAAAGGGATGTTCAAGTTTGAAACTCCAAGCTGCAGTCTAGATGAGTATTAGGTGAGTCTCTATCTTGGCTCCTGCATGTGGACTATTCAATTAGAAATACACATTATGATAATATCTCAGACAACTAGTAAGTATGTATACGAAGTAATTTAAAGATTCTGCATGAGTAAGGATGATATGTGTAAAGTACTATTGAGAATAAGTTAAATTCTAAGTTTGCCTATGATATCTGATATGAGAAAGTAAGAATCAGTCAGGTATGTGAACAAATCTAGCTAAGTAAATTTTAAGTAAAACATTCCTTTTTGATGCATTTTGTAGGGTAGTTATATTGCTAACCAGACTGGCATATCATGATATGAAGACATGCGTAAATCCATGTGGTGTAGACCCATGGCATTATATGACAACGAATACATTAATGGCACTGCCTCTAGTGAGATAAGGATTCAATTGGCAAATCACGACATGAGGATATGTAAGTTCATGTGGCTAAAAGCCATGGCATAATATTATAATAAGAACACTCATGGTGATGCCTTTCATGATATGTAAACCATATTGGCAGATCACGACATGAAGATATGTATATGTCAATGAGGATTAAATCCATGGCACCTTCTGTAAAAGTTTGTTGGGACAGTAAACACGCGATTTTGTGTGTTGCCTGTGTGGTGTGATCTGCTAAGACTTTGTGTTGTACTCTGTGTAGCCTTTATGGTGAATTATGAAATGACAATATGGCATATTCGAGGATGCCGACATGGTAGAATCTGATTATCCGCCTTTGATAATATTTGGTTCATCTTTTTTAGGTTATAAGTGCTATGTAATATGTGTGATATATATATGTGCTTGGTATTTAAATTTATGAACTTGCCCATTTTTAGTATGTTTATTTGGATAATATATTAGAGGAAGTTTATAAGATTGTTTTTTGTAAATTGAGCTATAATTATGCTCATATGATATGAAAATGTGTGTGACTAGATCAAATGTGTGATAAGTGATTTAGAATGTGATAGTTGGATGTATGCATAAATAATGAAAGAATGGATGGGGAATAGTTTAGTTGATTGTGGTGCCAATTATGGCATACTGGTTAGACATTTAGGAATGCTTTATAAGTTATAATTTGGGCATGAAATGTGCATATGTGGGTAGGTTTTAATGTTAGTAAATGAATGCATTATAGGTTTTTCTATAAGGTTGAGCCAAATTGTGCATTAGGTACTTTTTCCTGTACACACAGTTTGGCACATGATTGTGTGTCACACAGGATTATGTGTCACACACTCGCTAATGACACGGTTTTATGCTCTGTTGATTTTGGGATTGCATATTTTCCACACGAACACAGATGGTTACATGACCTAGCCACAAGGCCATATGACTCATGCACACATAGGCACAACTTCTCACATGGCCTAGCCACATAGCCGTATAACCTTTTGTTACTGATATTTCCATGCATTTTGTTAAGTTTACAATTAAGCCCCTATTTGTTTCTGAGATGGTTTAATAGCTTTCGTAAGCTCATTTGGGAATCGAATTGATGTGTAAACTATAACATACTTGAATTATGAATGTTTTAATGACTCTTTTGATAGCTAAATGTTAGATTTACATGTAATTATTTCGTTATCTTTTGTAGCATCCTATAGCTTGAGTCCGACAATCAAACAGGGTATGGGGTGTTACAAACTCTCTGGCTAGTAGAGTATTGCTAAAATAAATCCCTAGGGTTTGTCCTTATATGCATCTTTAACTACATCTATTGTTCTGCCACTATCGTCTCCCTTAAGATAATTTTTATCAATGTGTTTTGCCTTTTTGTGGTTTCTCTGGGGTTTAGCTATAACTACACTGTTATAGTGCCATAGCTTTTCCATCCTTATATTTGACCCTCCACAGTGAATTCAGCAGTGTAATTTTGCTTGACACTTATTCACACTATGGACCCATTGTCTGGTACAAAAACACAGCCCAATATTGATTTCCTCAAATCCCAACACGTTTGGAAGTCAGAGTTAGTATATCTAATATGAGTAAGATCTCCTCCAGAATACACAAGCATATTATCCGTCGTTCCCCGTAAATACTTCAGTATATGCTTAATTGCTTGTCAATGTCTTGGTCTTGGATTTGCCTGATATGGACTCACGAACTCTACTGCAAAATAGATATCTAGACATGTGCATAACATTGCATACATAAGATTTCTTACAGCCGAAGCAGAAGGAACATTTATCATGTTTCTCTTTCTTTCACTCTCTTAGGACAGTCTTCTAAAGAAAGATGAAATCCTAATACAAAAAGGTTGATTTCCCTTCTTTAAATCGGTCATTGCATAACATTCCAATATCTTGTCTCTGTATGAATCTTGGGATAATGTTATCACGTTTTTCTTTTGATCCCTTAGGATTCGAATACCCAGAAAAAATTAGCTTCTCCCAAGTCCATCTTTCTTAGTTGTTAAGCTAACCATAGCTTAACCAATGACAATGTCCCTATATCATTTCCATTTGGTAGAATGTAATCGACATAAAGAATAAGAAAAACCACCTTTCCATCCCAAATATATTTATAAACACAAGGTTCATCTAAGTTTTCGAACCAATTTCTTCGTAATCAATACATTCTTTCTGAATATAACATTTTTCTACAAGTCTAACCTTATAAGTTTTCACTTTTCCATCTGCATTTCTTTTCTTCTTTTAGATTTGTAACAGCCCATTTTCGGTGAGATCGGAACAGTGGTTTTGGGACCACAAATCCAAGCCAAAAATAATTTTTTTTTATTTTATGGTTGGTATCATGATAGGAAGGTCACATGAAAATTTTGGCACAAAAAATTTACCGATTGTGTGTTTAATTAGGGAAAGGACTAAATTGCATAAAATGCAAAAGTTGGGTTCTAGTAGCTATAGGTATCAAATAGCTATGAAATTCAAAAATTAACTTATATGGTAATTAGACTATTGAAGAGTAGTTAGTAGATATTTTAATGACTTATCCATGGAAAAATTAGAAAAGGGTAGGGACTAAATTGGAAATTAATAAAATTAATAGATGATAATTAATTAAAAGAAAAAATCATCTATTTTCATATCATATTTCCCAATTTTTCTATGGAAACCCTAGGAGAGAGGAAGAAAACTTTTTAAGCTTAATAAGGTATGAAATAAAGTCTCATTTTTAGTAATTTCTATACTTTTAGAATCGGGATAGTCTAAACTTTCTATTTAGGGGATTTATTTGAAAAGTTATCAAGGTATGAAATTTGGGTCATGGATGAATATGTTGAAAATTAGAAATTAATGGTAGAAAATAAAAAGTTATTCATAGATAAACAACTTTTACAAAGCAATTTTGATGAAAACTTGATTTAGGGACTAAAATGAAAAATTGGTAAAACCTGTAACACCCCTAACTCATATCCGTCCCCAGACTAGGGTTATGAGGCATTACCGATTAAAAGCACAAATCCGATCATTAATAAATTTTCGCCCAAGTCAAACTCATTATTAAATAAAATATAGGTAACTTACATTTGAGAACATATACTATTTTGCACATTGTAAACACAAGTCATATCAAATTTCAACTTAATACTTATCACATAATGCAAATATATATATATATATATATATAGCATTAATCATTAACAACATGGTTAAACATATTATTAGTTCACTTATGAAATTATGCATAAATCACCAAATATCACATGAATATTCTTATAATTTAATAAACCATAATACACATAAATAAAAATTTGCTTACATATGCAACTAAGGTCAAGGTAAATTTTGAATTTGCATGCTTTGCATTTAAATATAAATTTTAAACACCCATACGGAACTAACCATATATTACCATATACTTCTTTAAAAAACAATATTAATTATAAAAGACTATACATATTTATTATAGGCCATTAAATCATGCACATTTGACCTTAGTAAATTTAATCATTTTATGAACACACACACCACCCAAAAGTACACTAATTAGCTATGCCAATCAATATGTCTAATATTACATACTCAATAACCAATTAACTGTAAGCATTCGGTCAACTTAGGCTTTGTTTTACTATTTGAAATCTAAAACTCAACTTTAATAGCATATCCATGATAACTAAGTTTAAGCATGCAACCATGATCCACCGGAAATACTTATCAACTAAAGGGGATTATTTCTATCATTGAAAAACGCAACCCACACATAATCATACTTAAAACTTAAATCTTTCATATCATGTAGAAAACAAATCAAGTCGCATTATCATATGCATAAATATTTATTGCATTATCATAAAATTTCCAAACCAACTAATATTACAATTTATACTTCTCAATAATAAGGCTTTAACTACAAATAGACATATAATCAAAACACGAATCTTACCTGCCATGTAATAATCATATTAAAACAATATAAGTTATGTTTGGTCTTAGCCAAGTCTATGATGCGGAATCACATATATTACATTGACCAAATATATCCACCACAATCACATATATTTTACTCTATGTATATCTTAGCCGAATCAACCATATATTCAACCAAAATCATTAATCAATACTAAAACATAAAATACCTATCATGATCATCATTCATTCATAGCACTTAACAATATTACTAAAATGAATTTAAGCCACAACCAAGCATAACTGAATTTAAACATGTGAATTAAGCCATTTTCGCTTGGCCTTTATACATGCCCTTTCCAAAATAACTAACTCCAAAGATAGCCTATACATGCCATAATTTGAGTTTAGCTTATAAGGTACCAAAATAGTAGATAGTGTGATGATCTGGTTGACGATCCCCGAGCTTGTAACTTGATCCAAAATCTATAAAACAAAAAAACACATAAACACAGAGTAAGCTTTTTATAACTTAATAAGTCATGGGCAAATGTACAACCCAATGATAATATCAACTTAACTAAACCAAGCCAAATTATAGTATCATAACACAATTAGATCTAAACATATAAAGTTCATATTATATATATACATATATATAATCATTCATAAATGCCAACTTGGCCGAATGCTATTATAATCCAAATACATACACTTATATACTTGAGCTCAAATCATAATATAACATCATGTATATATACATATCTATATGGCCGAATATACATGGACTTGCATACGCCTATTCAAAAACCAATTCCATAATATTCATATCATTCATTCTTAAGACCAAACACATATATCATGATCACATAGATCCTTTATTTGCATCACACATGATTTACAACAATAACCAAATTACTTACCTTATTTTAGTTAGGTAGCTAACTATTCCATACCTGGTCGTTTCCACTCATTTTACACTTTTGATCACAACTTATCGATGCCTGATCAACCAATCAGAATTGGATAGGACACTCGGATAATCACACATATCGTACAATGCCAACATCCCAGACGTGGTCTTACATGTAATCACATATTGATGTCGCTGTCCTAGACAGGGTCTTACTTGCACACATATATCGGAATCACATATCAATGCCATGATCTTACTCGTACACATATATCAGAATCCTATGTCATGATATATGTATCTTAACTATTCCTATGGTTCATACGGGGCTTTCGGACACCATAACTCGGTCGAAACAAATTCGGAAACATAATAATCAAGCTTATTCACATTTGGCTATAGAATATATAAAATCATATATTTCACTTCAGCATATATACTTTGCATTTAATTAAAATTAAGTACGTCTATTTACTTATAAACTTACCTAGGACGATATAAAATGGAACGAGACAGCTAGTCGGCAACTTTCGTTTTCCCTTGATCCAAATCCGATTTCTTTGGTTCTTGATCCAAACATGTTCAAATTAAGCTCATTCAAACATATTTTCATTCAATTTAGTCCAAAAACACATAAATGGGAAAATTACCATTTTACCTCTAACATTTACACTTTTTACAATTTAGTCCCTATTGTACAAAACACAAAATATGCAAAATTTTAATATACCCATGTTGGGCCAAATATTCCTAGTATTCATACAAGTCCATATATTTCATTTATTTTACATTTTAGTCCCTAAAATTATTTTTTTGCAATTTAGTCCTAGTTACTCAAATTCATCAAAAACTCCAATACAAAGCATGTTAATATAAAACATATCTTTCATATTTCATCATCAAACAACAAAATTCACAAGATCTCATCAATGACATAACTCAAAATATTCATCAAAATAAAAAATTCAAGCATGGGTCTTGAAGATAACTTAGCAACGATCTCAAAAACGTAAAAATTATCAAAAATCGAGCTAGAACTTACCTTGCATCGAGCTTGAAAGTGCCGAACCTAGGTTTTCTTTTCTTTTTATTTCTTATTTTGGTTTCGGTCAAGAGAAAATAAAATGAAAGCTTATTCTAATTATCATATATTATATCATATATATTAACTTATTATTATTTTACCTAATTAACCTTTACCATTTATTAACTAAAATATATTTAACAAGGGCACAACCGGCCATTATAAGTTTCAATGGGTTATTTACAACATAAATGC
This sequence comes from Gossypium arboreum, assembly GCF_025698485.1. NCBI lineage: Eukaryota > Viridiplantae > Streptophyta > Magnoliopsida > Malvales > Malvaceae > Gossypium > Gossypium arboreum. The sequence continues at coordinate 13,034,423 of NC_069078.1, read as the reverse complement.
TCCAATTTAGAAAGCCACTAACAAGTCGGCACTTATGCTTTAAACTATCAAGTTTTCATTTTATGCGATTAAGTCCTTTTATTTAATCGGGCACTCAAACGATAAAATTAAATCACAAAAATTTCACATATATAAATTCACAAAAAATAAACATGGAAAATAATTTTATATTTTTTTTTACTCGAATTCGTGGTCCCAAAACCACCTTCCGATTAGGGTCTAAATTGGGTTGTTTCAAAACCCATGAAAAATTCTAAAATTTGTGAAATGTATGTGCTGTAAATGTAGTATATAAATTTAAGCTAGACTTGGAAAGAGGGTTAAATTTCATGAATTTCATTTTCCGGGCCTAGGGACGAAATTGAAATTTTTGAAAAAAATAGGGGCAAAATGGTAATTTTGCCTAGAATGTAATAGGATGCAAATGTATATGAAATGTGATAGATTAATAATTAAATTCACCCATATAGATCTGGAAAGACCAACCATGGAACTAGATCGAGGAAAGCACAAGGTTTTGGATTAGTTGAAATTCAAATACGAACCATTTTCAAGGTAAGTTTGTGTGACTTAAAATTGTATGTTAACATGCTTGAATTTAATTGTATGACTTTGTTGATATGTGTGAGATGATATATACATAATGAAATAGTCTTAAGTTATGTAATATGAACAAATTATCGTGTTCCAGTTGAATGTTGAATTTCGATGGGATAAGAATAATAGTGCATATGTTGCAGATAGAATTTAACCCGGGCAGGTAATTCTAATGTAAGCCCTCTTGAGTTTATGTTATAAATTGGATTTAGCCTGGATAGATAATCCATATTAAGCTCTTTAGAGCATGTGCTACAGATAGGATTTAGCCTGGATTGGTAATCCTACTTAAAATGTACGACTCAAGAGTGTACCTTTTCCCTAATGGGTACTTTTGCACATGTGTATATTACCCAAACATCCATCGAAATTTCAATATTTCGATGGAAAAGACTCTTGAAGTATGGAAAGGTGAAATTAATGGAAGCTTGTAATGTGATGAGCTCATCTATGTTTACTTGATATTTATATGTGGTTTTGCGATTAACTTGTTTGATTAAGTATTTGGGTTTAGGTAAACTCACCCAAAATTTATGGAAAGTATGATTATGTATGCTTGTATTGATAAATATGATTGGTAAGTTTATTTTCCGTTATATGAACTTACTAAGCATAAAATGCTTACTCTGTTTAATTTTCCCTGTTTTATAGTGCTCAAAGCTCGCGAAGGTTGGAAGTCGATCAGAGCAGTTATCACACTATCCACTATCTTATTTTGGTATAAATAGAAATCTCGTTTTGGTATAATGGAATGAATAAGCTTATTTGGCCAATGATGGCTTATAATTGTTGTTTTGTAATCTAGCCATCGGAGTGGCTAGTGATGGCCTAAGCTTGGCTATTTTTGAAGTAATATTTTGGTAATCACATAAGAGCTCATTATGTGTTAGTTTGCTGGAATTATGTTAGCATATAAGTTTATGATAAGAGTAAGTTTATATCTTTTGATGCATGAGATAATACCAAATGATTGATGGCTAAATTTATGTGACTATGATGTTGGATAGGTAGATCTATGCTTGTGAGTTTTGGTGCAGGAAAATGGTAGGTGAAAAATGAGGCTAGGAAATGGCTTTATTTTGTCCACACGGGCATGTGTCTTGGTTGTGTGTGACACACGGTTTGTCTCATGGGCATGTGGTCTGGCCGTATGTCCCCTGCAACTTAAAAATGAGAAACAGAATGCTTAGAGTTGGGCACATGGGCAGAGACATGGCTGTGTGTCTCAGCCGTGTGGTTGACATGGCCTTGAACATGGGAGTGTTACATGGCCGTGTGAAAACTGCACCTAAAATTTGAAAATAAAATTCGCCACACGGCCTAGCACACGGACATGTGACTTGGCCATGTGACTTCAATTTCTTCATGCCTTAAAAGTCAAAGAGTTACATGGGCTAGGAACACGGGCGTGTGTAGTACACTGCCCGACCACACGGCATGTCCCTAGACTACACAGGCGTGCGAGCCCTACAAGCTTGGGAAAATTTTTAAATGTCACAAAAAATTTTATGAGTTTCCGACTAATTCTCGACTTGATTCTAATGCTCGTATTGGGCCTTGAGGATCCAATTAAGGTACATTTTGAATGATCTCGGTAATTGAATAGTAATTTATGGAAATAAATTCTAAAGTGTTTTGAATGTTTTGGTAATGCTCTGAAACCCTATTTCGATGACGGATACAAGTTAGGGGTGTTACAAGATCCACTTACACCCTATGGGTTTTATCCTTTCCAGTAAGTCTACATGTAACAGCCCAATTTCAGTGAAATCGAAGCAATGGTTTCGGGACCACAAATCCGAGCTGAAAAATAAAATTTATTTTAATTTTATTACATGGTCCGTATTATGTTAGAAATGTCATGTGAAAATTCTGATAAGAAAATTTTATCGATTATGCGTTTAAATACTGGAAGAGCCAAATCGCATAAAATGCAAAAGTTAAATTCTATCAGCTAGAAGGATTAAATAGCTATAGAATTCAAAACTTGAGGTCCTTATATGGTCATTAAAGAAAAGTATGTAAATGTTTTTTGGTGACTCATCCATGGAAATTTAGAAAAAGGGCAAGGACTAAATTAGATATTAAATTAATTTAATTAATTTAAAGATGATAAAAGAAATATAATCTTATTTTATCATCTTATTTTATGTCTTCTTCATCCCCAAAATACATGGAAACCCTAGGAGAGAGAGAAGAAACTTTGTTGGCTTAATTGGATCCGGATAACACAAATTCAAAGCTAGATCGAGGAAAAGAGAAAGTTTCGGGTTAGTAGATTTATATACGCAAAAAAAATGTCGAGGTAAGTTTGTGTAACTTAATTGAGCTTGTAAATATGATCAATTGAATATTGTGTTGTATGGAATGTGTTTTATATTTATGTGAGTTAATTTGAATGTTATAACATAAGAAATGATTACATGCTTGAGATTGTTTGAGAAGGGTTAAATTCTGTTTGAATATTGGATTTTGATGGATAAACAAAATTTCCTTATTGAATGAGGTCCTGCATTGTTGCTGACGAGATTTAGCCTGGACCGGTAATCCTGATAAAATCCCTCTTGAGCATATGTTACAATTAGGATTTGGCCTGGACTGGTAATCCTAATTGAGCTCTTTTGAGCATATATTACAAAAAGGATTTAGCCTGGACTGGTAATCATGTTATATGTTATGAGGCTCGAGAGTGTGCTTTTCGATTTAGCGCCTTAATGGATACTCCTGAATATGAATTTGACAGGTTATTAAATTGTACACCTTGAGTGTACTGTTTGAATATCCATCGGAATTTTAATGATTCAACGGATAAATTACTTGACATGATGTGAGAATTCTAATACGAAATGAATGATGTCTTGAAAGAATATAGAAGGATGAGCTCATCCATTCTCACTTGATGCATATGTGAACATTCATGTACCTAACTTGTTTGATTGATTGTATGTGTTTAGGTAAATTTGTCAGATTGATAACAAAGAATGTCTGTAACAGCCCGATTTAGGGCCAAGACGGAACAGTGGTTTCGAAACCACGAATTTGAGGTTGAAAAAAAATCATTTTGATTAAGTTTTAGTGTTTATATTATGATTTCATAATCGTGTGAAAATTTCGTTGCAAAATTTTATCGATTGGGTGTTAAATTTGACGTTTAGGACTAAATTGAAATAGGTGAAAAATGTGTGTTATTGTTCATAAAGTACTTGATTGAAATGGGGGGTTTTAAGTAGAGGTCCTTAAATGGCAATTAGACTATTATACTTTATATGGACAAAAATTTGGACATGGATGGAATTTTTAGAAAGTTTAGTAGTAAGGGCATTTTGGTCATTTGCATAATAAATGAAATAAAATGGGAAAAATAACACAAAAATGTGTTCATCTTCATTTAGCTTGGCCGAAACATGCATGTTCGCCATAGCTAGGGTTTGTTTCAAGCTTTCAAGCTCAATAGTAAGTGCATTCAAGCCCCGTTTTTATTGTTCTTTACATTTTTAAAATCCTCATAGCTCGGTTTACCTATTTCTACCATTATTTCGTGTTAGGGTTTATGTTTAAAAATTTAGCCATGAATGATGCATGTATTTTGATGTTTGATGGTAGAATATGAATGTTTGAGGTTAGGAGAATGATCTTTTCTAAGCGATTTTTAGCGAAAACGAGCAAAACGGTATAATTGGTAAAAATACCTAATGCTCATAAGTGCATGTTAAAGTGAGAATTTGATGTTTTCATAAGAGAAAAATGATCAGCATGTCATTAAACATAAGAATAAGAGCTGAAATTAAAGTTTCGAGCCTAGGGGCAAAATCATAATTTTGTAAAAGTTAGGGGGCAAAAATGTAATTTTTCCATAATGTGATTTTTGGATTGAAATAAATAGTATGAGTATTAAATGAGCTAAATGTGTTGTTATAGATCAAGAAAGGCATGGAATCGACCTCGAACGGGGGAAGGAAAAGGTTTTGGACTAAATTGCAAAATTTCCATATTTTGCACCGAGGTAAGTTTGTATGTAAATAATACATTAACTTCATTTACATTTTTATATTTCAGCTTATTATATATATTTTAGCTAATTTTGAAGCATAAATCGACTATTGGAAGAATGGAAATAAGTAATAGAGAGAAAAATCCCAATTGAACATTCGGAAAGATTGAATAATATAGATGGAGCGTAGCTAGGTCACATGTATGGTGCTGAGTACACATCATGTGTACAAGAGAGCTACGAGATACTATGTAGTAGCTAGGTCACATGTGTGATACGGGATGTATTCCATGTAGATAAGAGAGCTACGAGAGAGATAAATGTAGCTAGGTCGCATGTGTGATTCCAAGTGAAGGACACCATGTAGACAAGAGAGCTATGAGATAAATTGGCTAGGTCACATGGGTGGTACTAAGTGTTCACCATGTGTACAAGAGAGCCGAATTATATGAAATATGATGGTGGGGCTGTGTGCTGAAACCATCAAGTATCGAGGATTGATCCGAATTGTTCAATAGGATGGTTTTAAGGTGACATTGTAATCATGGACCTATACTTGTGAGGTATGAAATGTGGTGAAAATGAATTGTGATATGCATGTTAAAATGAGGTTAATACAAAGAAAGTGTGAAAGAGTGAATTAGCAATAATCTTGTTTTGGACAATCCACGATGGCGTGAATTTGAAAAATCACCAAAATAGTAGGAAATTAATTAGAGGCTGAATGAGATATGAAATTAAATCTTAATGAGTCTATTCCCATGTAAAAGAAACAGAGCAAGGAACTCTATATTTTGAGATATTTATATTTGTGTGTGACTCTCTCAGAATGACTATGTGATCCCCTGTTCTAACTTTGAAAAATCAGTAAAAATTATACAAAACAAATTAAGAAATATAGTTTATATGTATAGATTCCTTATTGAGTCTAGTTTTAAATGAAATAGATTTCATGTATATTTGAATTGTGTACTGGGAGAAATTCAATTCGTAGTGAACAGAGGTCAGATCAGTTGAGCTATATAACAGGGGAAACTTTAACTAATAAACTGTACTAATTGGATGGACCAAAATTCTAGAAAATTTTAGTAAGAAGTAATATGAGTCTAGTTTCAGGAAAATTTTACGGATTTGAATTTAGAGTTTTGTAACTCGAGTTATGATTTATTTAGTGAATATGACGTAGGAGAGACAGCTTGACCAAAGTGGAGTAAATAGTAAAATTAAAAAGTAGATACACTTAAGTTATTGTGTAAACATATTAAATTCTTTATTCATTATTTATATACTTGCTTACTAAGCTATAAGCTTACTTTCTTTTCTCTCTTTTGTATTATAGTGTCGTCCAGCTTGCACAAGAGTTAAGGATCGTTGAAGATCTGCCTACACTATCAATACTTTTGGGTATTTGAACTGAACATTTTGAATTATGGCATGTATAGTAGACTTAGTTATTTTGTTACGTTTCATAATTGTCTAGGTTTAAAATATCAAATATAGTATCTGACCAATTATTTTGTACGAAGCCTTTGAAATTGGCTAGTATTGTTAAAGGCATATGTTATAATGATTCATGATCTAATTGCACGCCATATTTTTGTCTCGGTTTTATTAAATGGTATGTACTATGATTTGTTAATACCTCATACCCTGTTTCGGCGACGGGTACAGGTAAGGGGTGTTACAATGTCATGGAATGCTTAATGTTAATAAATGTAAATTGGTAAGTTTTAATTCCTATTATACAAACTTACTAAGCATGTAATGCTTATTTAGTTTTATTTTCCCTATTTATAGTGCTCGAAAGCTTGCGAAGGTTGGAGGTCAATTGGAGCATCATCACACTATCCATGAACTTATTTTGGAATAAATAGTACACTTATTTTGGTATAATGGCATGTATAGGCTAACTTCACCATAGATGGCTTAAATATTTTATTTGTAATCTAGCCATTGGAAATGGCTAGTAATGGTATGTTTTGGTACTTATAAAGCATAATGTCATGATAAACACTTATGTGTTAAGTATAAATGACCAAATAATGTAACACCCAAAAAAAAAAATCCTAAACTTTCCTTTTTATCGGTTTTGATAAAAGGTGTGCTTAATATTCCTAGTCAAGTGTTATTTATGTGATAATAGGCCTTGGTTAAGTTATGAGTTCGAACTTTAGGGTGAAAGAAATTATAGTTTAATAATTAAAATAACCTTGGTGGCAAGTAGTTTGGTTTTTAAATAAATGAAGGAGGAATTGGACACAAGGAACCTTGTGTTGGAGTGGCAAGTAGCGTCACATGCATGACAAGGAGGTTTGGGGTTCAAATCCCTCTTTTCTCAAAAGAAGGATTTATTTTTGCTCAATAAGTGACCAGTAGTGGCGTTAGATGTGAACTCTGAAGGGAGTGATCAAAGGAGAAATTTAAGGAAGGGATTAAGGAGTTCTCAGGGAGAAAAGTTGGGAGATGAGGGGTGTAGAGAAGTGAAGCCAAATTGGGAATTTGGGGATAGGTAAATTCGGCTATAGTATATATAGGTGCCGATTTTGGGGATTCTAGGCTAATGCCAAATTCTTCCTTTCTTTTTATTGAAAACACCTTTCCCTTCAAATATCTAAAAGTTGAAATCCCTTATTCTTTCTCTTGTAGTTTGTGCCAATTTCTTCCCTTCCTTTCCCATCAAAATTTTTTCTTTCTCGCTCCTAGTTACTTTTTCTAAAGCAGAATATCTTTTGGCCAAAATCCTGTTGTGCTGCCATTTTTTCTTCAACGTTGGCCGATCAATTATTGTGTAAGTGCATTACTTTCTTTCAATTGGTCTTCCTAGTACTGATTTCTTCTCTACCTCACTCTTTCTAAATCGATTTGGTAGGGGATTAGTATCGAATCTCGAATTCCAGATCTTTGTCAAATTGCTCCTTAGGCGTTTTGGGGTTTGGGTAAGTTTTCCTCTTTTATTGGTTAAGGTTGGCTGAATGGTCATGGATGAGTTAGAGTGACTTAAGATGATTGTGAGTCACTTGTTTTTTAGTTCTTAATGATTAAGATTGATGCAGATTTAAGAAATACTCGTGATTAGTGATCAATGAAGGGTTGTTAAGGCTTGTCGTTCAAGGTAAGGCAAAGGTGAGATTTTTGATTTTTGATGATCGTATTTGATAAGTGTGTGATTAATCATTGAGTGACATCATTTTTAGGTTCGTGGCTAAGGAGATTATGGCACGTTTTAGTACCAGGTGTGTACATACACTGCACGCACAGTAGACTGGCAAATCCAGAAATGCCGAAAAGCTGAAATGCCGAAAAGCTAGAAGTTTGGCTACAATAGTCTTGCGAGTGCGCGAACACTCGTAAGGGGGGAAACCGATAGGTTATCAGAGGCCCCATGAGCTATTCCATGGACTTCAGCCGTGTATTGGCCAACGGGCTAGAATGGGCTAAATGGGCCGATGGGCTATAGGGCCCATAATAGGCAAAAGTGGCAAATTGATACTATGTGATGAAAAATCATATGATTCCATGACTATGAATGTGATTGGGCTTGACCGACCATATGAAAGTGATTGGGCCTGATGGGCCATATGAATGAGATTGGGCCTAAAGGGGCGAAATGAAAAATTATGGATCTGTTAGTGTTTAGTAAGGGGTTGTGGACCCAATTTTTTGGTAACTACTCAATCAGACATAAAACTTAAATAATTAATTAATTGCGACATGGACAAGTCATAAGGTTAAGGTGTGGCAATGGGTATATGCATGTCTAGGATTAGATCTAGGGAGAGCTTGGTACTTAAGCGGTCTTAATGACTCACCTCCTCTTCTCTGGAATCCTACCTGGTGCATAGTGTCTGTTCACTTTAGCCAACAAGGACTTGTTAACGGGCCAAGGTAAGTAATAAACCCATAATAAAGAGAAATTATAGAAAATGCCCCTAAGGACAGAAATGACTAAAATATCCTATGAGTGGAATGTAAGATTTATGGATGTTACATGTATACCTACTGTATTAGGTTGCATATGGGTTGGGAATTATGGAATAGAGGAAGTATATGAGGATCGCATGGTTGCTTGACGACCATGGATCCACCGATGGCTATTAAGCCCAATATTTGATTAGCAGCTTGCTACAATGAAGGTAGTATTGTAATCGGGCTACCATTGGAGTGTATCGGATGGGTGGGTCGATATTTATATCCCCACATGGTGTGTATCGGGGGATGGAGATGGTGTGCAGTGGTTGGATGGGTGGGATTTTTGAATATTTGATTGCTTTACATTTGTTCTGAAATTGAATTGGGCTTAGGCCCAAAAACACTTGCTATTGCGTGCTTTTCTATTTGCCTAGGGTTGTAGACACTAAGTTTTCGAAAACTCACCCCTCTTTTATTTTTCTCAAGTGATCCTCAGTAGGTGGTTCAACGTTTGGAGGGACTTCGAGGTGGCCAGCTAGCAAGATGACTTGGACTTCTTTTCTTAAGCCTATAATTTCTAGTATTTAAAGTTATTTCAGTCTGGAATGTAATAAGGCCTTTCCTCTGGTTATTATGCAAATTAGAATTATATTTATTATTATGCTTTATATTTGCTAGAAGTAGAGCATGGTTTTCTTAAAACCATAACTGTTTTAAAATACTACGTTTCTGCAACTAAATTTTTAAATGACAAGTTTTCATATATCATCTATTTTAAATAACTGAAAAGAGATTTTACAAAGTAATTTTTATCATAAAAGAAGGAATAGTTTTCTTTTAAAAATACACCTCGCTTTGAAAGCAACAAATACAAGCTGGGATTTTGCTTAAGGTTTTTATTTCAAAGAAGGGTTTTTAATGAAAACAAGGTTTTCGATAAAACGCTTCAATGTGACGCGCTGGATCTGGCCATAACGTCTGGGCTGGGTTTGGGGTGTCACATTTAGTGGTATCAGAGAAAAGTTACAAAACTCAAGCTGTGAGGTGGGCCATATTATTTGGGTTTGTTTTAAAAAAAATTGGATCACAATGTTTTGGAAAAAGTTCTTGCTATGCGGCACACCAAGTCTCTGACGTCAAACCATGTAAGTTCTTTTATTATTAAGCTTGTTTAATTTGATATACTGTAGATAGTTAGTGGGCTACTTTAGATGATTATACTAAGGCCTTTAGTTGGAGTGAAACTAAAGCCCGTAGGACTTTGAAACTGTAGAGGATTTACGAAAATAACTTTCTTTTTAATACTTTCATAAAACATCTGCTTAATTATTGAAACTAATTAAAACTTCATAAAATTTCTAATCTAGATAATATGTGAATCAATGATGAGTGCCAGAAGAGGTGCAAGAGGCCGTGGTCGAGGCCGCGAGATGTTAGGGCTGAATCATCGGTATCGACCCATATGCCTAATGTTGGAGTAGAAGAGGCTCTAGCCTCACCCGTGGCTGAGACTGGACTGTATGATCGGGCCGCGAGGGATGATGCATTGTCACAGGCAATGCTGAGGATTTTGGAAAGGGTCACATGGCCCAATAATGGCTTGAGAAATCAGGGATCAATTTCGGAGTGACTTCAATCAAATGGGGTTGAGATATTTAAGGGCGTGGCTGGTGTGGCTCCTAATGTGGCTGACTACTGGTTGGAGGCCACTGAAAGGTTCACCTGAACAAAAATTAAAAGGGGCAGTGTCACTGCTTAGCGAAGAAGCTTACGAGTGGTGGCTGACAGTGAAAGAGGGCACCCAACTTGAGCAGGTCACTTAGGAGTTCTTCAAAACTCCATTTCAAGGGGAGTATGTGGGTGCGAGTTATGTGGATGCTAGAAGGAAGGAGTTTCTGAACTTGACCTAGGGAAACAAATCTGTGGTAGAGTATGAGGCGAAATTCCTATGCCTTAGTAGGTATGATAGAGTTATGGTGGCAACGAACTATGAGCGTTGCATTAGGTTTAAGGATGGTCTTAGGGATAGCCTCAGAGTATTGATAGCTCCACAAAGGGAGCAGGTTTTCTCAGAGTTGGTAGAGAAAGCAAAGATGGCATAGGAGGTGAAACATGCTGAGCGCCTGAATCAGGAAGAAGAAAGGGGTAAGAATAAAAGGGAGGCTAAGACTCCTGATGTTGGACAGAGGCCTAGGACTAGGGCCAGAGTTAATGGGCCAGTTGGAGCAAGGCCCCCTGCTATTAATCCAGGGGTGCCACCTTGTGCTGATTGTGGGAAATGTCATGTAGGCGAGTGTTGGAAGAGGATCGGAGCTTGTCTAGCTTGTGGATCTATGGAGCATAGGATCAAGAGTTACTTTAAAAGGCTAGGTCAGGTGCCAGTCGTGGGCCGAGGTGGTGTTCAGCCACCAAGGGGTGGTCAGCTGCCGCTAAGGGGCCGTGGGTAGGGCAGGGGCAGTAACAGCAATAGACATTGTCGTGGAGCACCAGGCGGAGATGCAGGCCATGCTGAGGCAAGACAACCAGCTTTAGTTTATGCTGCTCATCACCAAGAAGACGGGGATGCCCCAGATGTGATAACGAGTATGTTCTTCATACATGAGTTACCTTACACTGCATTGATTGATATTGGATCGACACATTCATATGTTGCATGCAATATGACTAAACCTTTGGGTGATATGTTTGAAATTACTGTGAATGAGATTACTGTGATAAGTCGGTTAGGCCAGTCAATGGGAGTGAATAAGTTATTTAGGGAGGTACCCTTAGTAGTCCAAGGGGTTACCTTTTTAGCAGATTTGATGGAACTACCATTTAACGAGTTTGATTTAATCTTGGGTATGGATTGGCTAGTGAAACACCGAGCAACCTTGTATTGCACTGCAAAGCGAATGGTGTTAAGAACGGCGGAGGATAAGGAGGTGAAGGTGATTGGTGAACGCCGAAATTATCTGTCGAATGTGATTTTAGCATTAAGGGTTTAGAAGTTGGTATGAAAGGGATGCTAAGCCTATTTGGCTTATATTAGTGATACAGAGGCTAGGAGCCCTACTGTTAAGGAGTTAAGAATAGTTAGGGAATTTCGAGATGTTTTTCCTAAGGAGCTGCCAGGGTTACCGCCCAAGAGAGAGGTAGAATTTAGAATCGAGTTGTTACCTGGTACGGCTTTGGTGTCCATCGCCCCTTATTGGATGACACTGAGGGATTTGGTAGAACTTAAGGCACAGATCAGGAATTGTTGGATCGCAGTTTCATCCGACCAAATGTGTCTCCTTGGGGAGCACCGGTGTTATTCTTAAATAAGAAAGATAGGACATTGCGAATGTGCATCGACTAACGACAGTTGAACAAGTTAACTATTAAAAACAAGTACCCTTTGTCGAGAATCAATGATCTTTTTGATCAGTTTAGGGGTGCTTCTGTTTTGTCGATGATTGATCCTCGTTCGGGGTATCACCAATTGATGGTTAAGGAGGCGGACATTTATAAGACAGCTTTCAGAACTCGTTATGGGCACTACGAGTTCTTGGTGATGTCATTCGGCCTGACGAATGGACCTGCCGTTTTCATGGATCTTATGAATCAGGTTTTCCAACCCTATCTGGATCGGTGCCTAGTGGTTTTTATAGATGACATCTTAATGTACTCAAGAAATGAGGATGAGCATGATGCACACTTAAGGCTTGTGTTGCTCATTTTGAGGGAGAAGCAGCTGTATGCCAAATTCAGTAAGTGGAAATTTTGGCTAAGGGAGGTTGCTTTTCTAGGACGTGGTGTCAGCTAAGGGGATTAAGGTGGATCCTCGAAAAATTGAAGCAGTGTTAGACTGGAAAACAACTAAGTCAGCATCTAAAATCTGAACTTTTCTGGGCTTTGCAGGGTACTATAGGTGGTTTGTGGAGGGCTTTTCACTAATTGCTGCACCTTTTAACTAAGTTGTTGAGGAAGGGGGTACCGTTTGATTGGACAGACAAGCAGCAAGAGAGTTTTGGAAAGCTTAAGAAGTTTTTAACTGAGGCCCCTGTGTTGGTTCAGCCAGAGCCTGGGAAGGAGTTTACAGTTTATAATGATGCGTCGTATGTGGGCTTGGGCTGTGTATTGATGCAGGAAGAAAAGGTGGTTGCATATGCATACGACAACTTAAGTCTCACGAGGTGAATGACCCAACCCATGACTTGGAACTCGCTGCGGTGGTTTTTGTACTAAAAATATGGAGGCATTATTTATATAAAGAGAAGTGCACAATTTATTCGGACCATAAGAGTTTGAAGTACCTCCTCACCCAAAAGAAGCTAAACCTTAGGCAGCGTAGGTGGGTGGAATTTTTGAAGGATTATGATTGTACGATTGAATACCACCCTGGCAAAGAAAATGTGGTGGCCGACGCATTGAGTCATAGGGTTAAGTCAGACTTGAGGGCTATGCTCACCCATTTAAGCTTGTTGGATTATGGTAGCTTGTTAGCTAAGCTTCAACTAAAGCCAGTGTGGGTCGAGGAGATAAAGGGTAAGCAGTTAGTGGATGAGACTTTGGGTGCTCATTTTAGACAAGTAGAAAATGAGGAGACGTTAGACTTTGGGATAAGTAGTGAAGGAGTGTTGTGTTTCTGTGGGAGAAGGTGTATATCGAAGGACAAGAATCTAAGGCAGTCTATTCTGTGGGAAGAACATAGTAGTCTCTATGCTATGCATCCTGGTAGAAATAAGATGTATCAGAATTTGCGTGAGCTTTGCCTGGACTTAAGCTCGAGGTTATGGAGTTCGTAAGTAAATGCTTGGTTTGTCAAAAGGTGAAGGCGGAACATCAGTTACCTTCAGGATTGCTTCAGCCAGTAAAGATTCCACTTTGGAAGTGGGAAAGGATTACTATGGACTTTGTTAGTGGGCTACCCTTGACACCTACTAAGAAAGACTTGATATGGGTTATAGTGAATCGGTTAACCAAGTCTGCCTATTTTATACAAGTCCGCACCGATTAACCATTACAAAAGCTGGCTAGGTTGTATGTGGTGGAGATTTAAGATTGCTTGGAGTGCCAGTTTCCATAATATCTGATAGGGACCCACATTTCACTTTGTGATTTTGGAAGAAGTTGCACAAGATGTTGGGTACTGGGTTGAACTTCAGTACATCATTCCACCCTCAAACTGATGGACAGTCGGAAAGGGTGATCCAAGTTTTGGAAGATATGTTGAGGGGATGTGTAATTGAGTTCATAGGTAGCTGGGAAGACTATTTGTCGTTAGTCAAATTTACGTATAACAATAGTTATCAAGGAAGTATTGAGATGGCTTCGTATGAAGCACTGTATAGGCGAAGGTGTCGAACTCCAACATGTTGAACGAAATTAGGCGAACAAAAAGTTTTGGGCCTTGAGTTAGTAGCAGATACTGAGGGTAAGGTAAAATTGATTCGGGATCGGTTGAAGGAGGCCTCGGATAGGCAGAAGTCGTATTCTAACCTTAAGCATTGAGAGATCGAGTATGCAGTGGGGGACTTAGTTTTCTTAAGGTCTCTCTGTGGAAGAAGGTATTAAGGTTTGTACGGAAGGGGAAGCTAAGCCCAAGGTTCATTGGGCCATATCGGGTTGTGAGGCGGATTGGGCCAGTCGCATATCAGCTGGAATTACCTTCTTAACTAAGCCAAATCCACAACGTGTTTCATGTTTCCATGCTAAGACGGTATCGCTCGGATCCTTCACATGTTTTGTCATTTGAGGAGATCGAGGTTAAGCCTGTCCTAACTTTCGAGGAAGAGCCCATATAAATAATTGGTCGTGATGTTAAGCTACTGAGAAGGAAGTCCGTCCCATTAATCAAAGTACATTGGCGTAATCACAAGGCTGAGGAGGCTACTTGGGAACCTGAGGAAGCAATGCGACATCAATATCCTCAACTGTTTGGATTAGGTAAAATTTTGAGGACGAAATTTCTTTTAGAGGGTAGAGTTGTAACGCCCCAAAAAAATCCTGAACTTTCTTTTTTATTGATTTTGATAAAAGGTGTGCTTAATATTCCTAGTCAAGTGTTATTTATGTGATAATAGGCCTTGGTTAAGTTATGAGTTTAAACTTTAGGGTGAAGGAAATTATAGTTTAATAATTAAAAGAACCTCGGTGGTAAGTAGTTTGGTTTTTAAATAAATGAAGGAGGAATTGGATACAAGGAGCCTTGTGTTGGAGTGGCAAGTAGCGTCACATGTAGGGCTTAGAGGTGGCGTCACATGCATGGCAAGGAGGTTTGGGGTTCGAATCCCTCCTTGCTCAAAAGAAGGATTTATTTTTGCTCAATAAGTGGCCAGTAGTGGCATTAGATGTGAACTTTGAAGGGAGTGATCAGAGGAGAAATTTAAGGAAGGGATTAAGGAGTTATCAGGGAGAAAAGTGAGGAAATGAGGGGTGTAGAGAAGTGGATCCGAATCGGGAATTTGGGGATAGGTAAATTCGGCTATAGTATATATAGGTGCCGATTTTGGGGATTCTAGGCTAATGCCGAATTCTTCCTTTCTTTTTACCAAAAACACCTTTCTCTTCAAATATCTAAAAGCTGAAATCCCTTATTCTTTCTCTTTTAGTTTGTGCCAATTTCTTCCCTTCCTTTCCCATCAAACTTTTTTCTTTCTCACTCCTAGTTACTTTCTCTAAAGCCGAATATCTTTTGGCAAAAATCCTGTTGTGCCGCCACTTTTTCTTCAACGTTAGTCGATCGATTATTATGTAAGTGCATTACTTTCTTTTAATTGGTCTTCCTAGTACTAATTTCTTCTCTCCCTCATTCTTTCTAAATCGGTTTGGCAGGGGATTAGTATCGAATCTCAAATTTCAAATCTTTGTCAAATTGCTCCTTAGGCATTTTGGGGTTTGGGTAAGTTTTCCTCTTTTATTGGTTAAGGTTGGCCGAATGGTCATGGATGAGTTAAGAGTGACTTAAGATGATTGTGAGTCACTTGTTGTTTAGTTCTTAATGATTAAGATTGATACAGATTTAAGAAATACTCGTGATTAGTGATCAATGAAGGGTTGTTAAGGCTTATCGTTCAAGGTAAGGGAAATGTGAGATTTTCAGTTTTTGGTGATCGTATTTGATAAGTGTGTGATTAATCATTGAGTGACATCATTTGCAGGTTCGTGGCTAAGGAGATCGCGGCATGTTTTAGTACCAGGTGTGTACATACTCTACATACACACAGTAGACCGGCAAATCCCGAATTGCCAAAAAGCCGAAATGCTGAAAAGCCGGAAGTTTGGCTACAATAGTCTTGGGAGTGCGCGAACACTCGTAAGGGGGGAAACTGATAGGTTATCAAATGCCCCATGATCTATTCCATGGCCTTGGGCCATGTATTGGCCAACTGGGCAAAAATGGGCTAAATGGGCCCGATTAGCTGTAGGGCCCATAATAGGCAAAATTGGCAAATTGATACTATGTGATGAAAAATCATATGATTGCATGACTATGAATATGATTGGGCCTGACGGGCCATATGAAAGTGATTAGGTCTGATGGGCCATATGAATGAGATTGGGCCTAAATGGGCCAAATGAATAAGTATGGATCTGTTAGTGTTTAGTAAGGGGTTGTGGACCCAGTTTTTTTGTAACTACTCAATCAGGCATAAAACTTAAATAATTAATTAATTGCGACTGTGGACGAGTCATAAGGTTAAGGTGTGGCAATGGGTATATACATGTCTAGGATTGGATCTACGGAGAGCTTGGTACTTAAGTGGTCTTAATGACTCACCTCCTCATCTCTAGAATCCTACCTGGTGCATAGTGCTTGTTCACTTTAGCCAACGAGGACTTGTTAACGGGCCAAGGTAAGTAATAAACCCATAATAAATAGAAATTACTGAAAATGCCCTTAAGGGCGAAAATGATTAAAATACCCCTATGTGTGGAATGTAAGATTTATGGATGTTACATGTATACCTGCTGCATTCATATGATATTATGTTTAGGTTGCATATGGGTTAGGAATTATGGAACAGAGGAAGTATATGAGGATCGCATGGTTGCTTGACGACCGTGGATCCACCGATGGTTATTAAGTCCAATATTTGATTAGCAACTTGCTGCAATGAAGGTAGTACCACAACTAAGCTACCATTGGAGTGTATCGAATGGGTAGGTCGATATTTATAACCCCACATCGGGTGTATCGGGGGCTGGAGATGGTCTGTAGCGGTTTGATGGGTGGGATCCATGCATATTTGATTTCTTTACATTTTTTCTGAAATTGAATTGGGCTCAGGCCTAAAAACACTTGCTATTGCATGGTTTTCTATTTGCCGAGGGTTGTTGATCGCATGATTTCATGATAGGTTTTAAATGTTTATAATTAATCGTTCTTGAAACTAACTATTATCGCGATGTAGGCAAGTGTACCTATCGAACAGTAGTATAGTTTTAGAAGACCGGATTGTCGAACCTAAAGGAACTAAAAGTACTAGTAATGACTATCTTTTTATTATCTAGCCTAAGAATAAAGAGGTTTTTGTTTTAACTTACTAATTATCTAAACTAAGAATTCATAGAGAATGGAATTGGGGAAATTGGTTTTGGGAAAATCGATTGAATTAAGACAATACCTAAGGAAAAATCCACCTAGACTGTACTTGTTATTCTGGCTCCGAATCGGACGATTTATTCATTTAACTTGTTCCGTAGAGATCCCTAAGTTATGTTATTATCTCTATTCAAGACTAATAATGTTTAATCCCTAGATTGAATAATTGAGACCTTTCTCTAATTAACACCCTAAGGTTGCATTAACTCGATCTATGGATCCCCTTATTAGGTTTCACCCTAATCCGACAAAATCTTGTCACCCTGTGTCTAGGCGCGCAAACAACTCTGCTTAATTATGAAAAATGTACTCTTAGACAGGGTCCATTCCTCCCCTGAATAAGAGCTTATCTTGAATTAGTATCCTGGGATATCAAAACAAGAATTAAGAACACATAATTAAGAACAAGCTAAATATTTATCATACAATTCAGAAAATAATAACAAGATTCGTCTTAGGTTCCATTCCCCTTAGGTATTTAGGGGTTTTAGTTCATAACTAAATAAGAAAACATCTCAGAATAATAAAGAATACAAAACATAAAGAAAACCCAAAACTCCTGAAGGGGAAATTGAGGGGAGATCTTCAGTCTTGACGGTGAATCCGGCTTCTGAGATGGATCAATCGGCTTCCTTGGAGTAATTCCTTACCCTCTATCCTCCATGTCCCTGTTCTTCCTCCTCTAGGGTGTATTTATAGGCTTTGGAATGCCTAAGAGCCCTCAAAATTATCCTTTTTCGAATTGGACTCAACTTGGACTCGGCAGGGACTTGCCCGTGTGACATGCCCGTGTGAATCGTGCTTCAAATCTGCCAAATTGACATGATCATGTGGTCTGCCCGTGTGAGGGAGTCTAGGCCATGTTGATTTCGTACTTTGGCCCATTTTCTCCATTTTTGGCCTGTTTCTCGTTCCTTTTGCTCTCTTATGCTCTACTAAGTATAAAACATGAAATTAGAGCATCAGGAGCATCGAATTCACCAATTCTAATAGGAAATCATCCATAAAATACGCTAAAGATGAGGGAAAAATATGTATAAATTACGATTTATCAAATACCTCCACAGTGAAGCATTTGCTTGTCCTCAAGCAAAATTCTCAACTCATAAACAAAATAAATTCTTCTCAACTTATAATTTCTATTGATAATATCTCAAAATAATCCATAGGTAATCATACATTGAGAATTCAACTAAAAGAACATAAAAGTTTCAAACATTCCAAGTTGAGTATTTAATCATGCAAACATAGGTGTCTCCCCTCATTTAAGTAATTACCTTTGATTCAAAATATCAAAGAGTTTCACATCCTCACTGAAGATTCACTTAAATCACTTGAGGTGTTTAAGGACAATAAATGAAGCACTTAATGGTCAATAATGAAAAGTCATTACCATAGGCTTGCATGAAAATCCAATCTCCACCACTATAATTTAAGATGATACATCAATCAAAAGGTCTTTTAGAGGGTTGTAATGAGGCTTGGTTAGGGGGTGTGGTCACAAGCTGAAAGAAAGGGTTAGAATCAAGATTGAGTTGAAAAATTACTTAACTAGAAAAATAGCTAGTCATCAATTGCGTACAACAGAGCTTTTCTCAGAATATGGAATTTGACTTCTTTAGCTTAGAAGATTATTACTATTAAGATGCATACATTTTATTTTTTTTAAGAACAAGTTAAGTGCAAAGTAGAATAAAACTTAGCTAAGCAACTATTTCAATTCCAATCTCAACAAAAAAATGGGGATCAAATTAATTTAGGAGATTTCAACAATAATGGGTTAAGGGTTAATATTAAGGGTAATGCAAGAAATGGCTTATTAGGCTCAAGAGGGTTTACTAGGGGTTAATCGAGGAGGTCGGCTTTTCATGGCATGAGTGGGTTAATCCTAACTGCCTTAATCATTTTGACATGTCAAATTAAATGGTGTGGTCTCGACATGCATAATCAAGCAAGTTCTAGAATAACAGTTCAATACTGACGCACTTAAAGCAATAATAAAAGTGAGCATGAAAGAATTAATAGATGCTCAAAAGGCTCAAAAATCTCACAAAAATTATGGCTTTTTGATGTTTAAAACTTGTGAATTCTAACTCAAAGTAATACCTAAACTTTGGGGAAACATCTTAAGATTTTAAATTCTTAAAAATCAACTTATCATGCTTGATTCTCTAATGTCTTAAAGTTTATACAATCAATGCATAAATGCCTATGTTTTAATTCAAGATATATCAATCAAAATCATAAATCAATCAAAATTTATCCTAAATACGATGTGAGAGCTTTTCAAGAGAACAAGGCAGTTAGTCAGTGATAAACGCCAAATGATACATGTTTTTACCCCAAATACTTAGCATATTTATGGATGTTTACTACTAGATTTGTGGATTTTGGTGCTTTTAATCCGGTTATTTCATGTTTTGTACCCAAGAGAGCACCAAGAGTCGAAAGAAGCCAAAAACAAGGTAAAAAGGGGACAAAGCGGACCCAATCGAGAAGACCCACACAGCCTAAGCCTTGCCACGTGGGCAGCTCACACGCCCATGCCTTTTGAGGGTGTCGACAAGGTTTACACGACTCGCACGGCCTGGCCATTAAGCCCACACGGCCGTGGAAATTTAATGGATCGCACATAGCCTGGCAACCACGTCACACGGCCGTGGCACATGGCCGTGTCCCTTTTTCAAGGAGTTGTATTCTACACGAAAAAAGGATACTTATGAGGGAAGATAGCCAATCAAAAGCCTATAAAAACACCCTAAGTATGACCTAGAAAGGAGGCTCTCCAGAACTTTTTTGGAACACAGAACCACATGTCGGGAATTACTTGAAGGAAGCCAGACGATCCATCTCAAAAGCTAGAGCTACTCCAAGACTGAAGATCTCTCTCAGAATTCCTTCAGGGGTTTTAGAGTTTTCTATATGTTTTGTTATTTTCATACTTTTGAGATGTACTCTTATTTTATTATGAACTAAACCCCTTAGATACCTAAGGGGGATAAAACCTATGATGGATCTTGTTGTTGTTATCTGAACTATATGATAAATACTTGATTTGTTCTTAATTATGTGTTCTTAATGCTTGAGTTAATATTCCAGGTATTAATTCATGATTTGATGTGCTTATGCAGAGGAGGAATAGACCCCGCCTAAGAGTAGATTTGGCATAATTAAGCAGAGTTGATCGAACGCCTAGAAATAAGGTTACGAGATTTTGCCGGATTAAGGTGAAACCTAATAAGGGGATCCATAGATCTAGTTAATCCAACCCTAGAGTGTTAATTAGAGAAAAGTCTCGGTTATTCAATCTAGGGATTAGATGTTATTAGTCTTGAATAGGGATAATAACTTAACTTAGGGATCTCTACAGAACAAGTCAAGTGAATAAATCGCCCGGTTCAGAGTCAGATAACAAGTGAAATCTAGGTGGATTCCTCCTTGGGTGTCTTCTTTATTAATTTCTTCTCTTCAAGTGTTTTTCCAAATTCTCTCTTCGCTTTATTAAATTAGTTAATTAGTTTAGATAATTAGTTTAATAAACAAACCCTTTTATTCTTAGGCTAGATAATAAAAAGATAGTTATTACTAGTACTTTTGGTTCCCTTGGGTACGATATCTCGATCTTACCATTACTATACTATTGTTCGATAGGTGCGCTTGCCTTTTCGTCGTGATAATAATTAGTCTAGGTTTGATCTTAATTATAAATATTTATTACTTGTTACGAATCACTGCGATCAAGTTTTTGGCGCCGTTGTCGGGGAACTGAAATATTAGGAACACTAAATTTTTATTACTTTAGCCATTTATTTTTCTTGCAATTTTATTTCATTTTCTTATTTATTAATTTACTTTTTCTTTCTCTTGGCAAGTTTTTATAATTTATGACTAGAAGGAACTCGTCAAAACCTTTACTTTTTGACGAAGAAATCGATCGTACAATTTGAAAAAATCAAAGAGAAATACGGTGCAGCTTAAAATACACAGAGAACAAACAAGAAGACAATACTCAACCTCCAACCGACGAGATGGCTGAAAACCAAGACAATCAGCTGCCTCCTGCAATTGCAGCTAATCAAAATCCTGCTCCATGTACTATGTATGAGTATGCTAAACCCTCTTTAATAAGAACTGAATCAAGTATAGTTAGACCTGCTATTGCTGTGAATAATTTTGAATTAAAATCTAACACTATTCAGATGATACAGCAGTTTGTTCAGTTTGATGGCTTGCAGGATGAAGATCCCAACACTCAGTTAGCAAATTTCCTGGAAATTTGCGATACATTAAAAATCAATGGCATTTCTAATGATGCCATCCGTCTTCTGTTATTTCCCTTCTCACTGAGAAACAAAGCTAAACAGTGGTTGAACACGTTACCACGAGGGTCTATCACTACTTCGGAGAAAATGACTGAGAAATTTTACTAAAATATTTTCCGCCAGCTAAAATGACTAAATTACGAAATGATATCTCTTCTTTTGTGCAGATGGACTTAGAAACACTTTACGATGCATGGGAGAGATACAAGGATCTATTGAGAAGGTACCTTCACCATGGGTTATCTCTATGGTTGCAAGTTCAAATGTTCTACAATGGTGTGAATCCCTCGACAAGACAAATGAATGACCCTGCTGCTGGTGGAACTATCAACAATAAAACACTGGAAGATGCCTACGAATTCATAGAGGAGATGTCACTAAACAACTATCAGTGGCAAGTCATGAGGACTAAGCCAACAAAAACAGCCGGCGTTTATAACATCGATTCAGTCACCATGCTCTCTAATCAGGTAGAACTTCTCAATAAAAAGATTGATAGTTTTCTTGGTTCTACACAGGTACATCCAATAATAAGGTGTGACTCAAACGGAGGAGGTGTGCATACAGAATATCAATCCTTCAATCCCACAACCGAAGAGGAACAAGTCAACTATATGGGTAACAATAACTTTAGACCTCAAAATATGTGACACCCCTAATTTGACCCTAGTCGGAAAGTAGTTTCAGGACCACAAAACCGAGCCACAAAAATAATTAATTGTTATATTTTATGCTTATTATTTATGAATAAGTATGTGTGAAAATTTCATGCTTTAATTTTGTCATTTGGATGTGAAATAAATAAAAAGGGGCTTATGTGAAAAATCTTGAAAATGTCATAGGTTAATTGGTAGTGGCTAAAAATTGCATGGTTTGAAGCATGAGGGACTTGCATGTCAAACATTCCTTTTTCTTGGTAGTGGACGACAAGGATGGGCATGAATGACACATTTTGGCATTTTGTATGTTATATTTTAGTTAAATAATATCAAATAGTTTTATAATAAATCAAGTTATTATATGTCATAAATTATAAGAGGAATTAAATAATTCAAAGGGTGAGAAAAAAACAAAGTTGGGTCTTTTCTTCTCCTCCATTGCCGTAGCCTAAAGGGAGGGAGGAGAAAGTTTGGTTGCTTTGATTTTTGGCTTAGAAGATGGCTAGAATGAGGTATGTATTGAATGATTCTTGAAAATCTATGCATGTTTGAGATGATTAGTTCAAACTCTACTTATCCCATAGATTAAACTTAGAATTTTGAGGTTTGAGATTCGGTCAATAAGCTTGAAACTCATAGTAGTTTGTTTTGGTAAGCTTGGTATACGGATGATAGATGTGTTTTGGTTTTCGTTTGATAATGATGTTAATGATGGCGATTTTCGGTCATGCATTAACTTAAATTGTAAGTATGATTTATGGTATAATTTGTGTGATGGAATGGTCTTGAGATTTGGCTTGATTAAATGGGTAAAATGCTAAGTGTTTGAAAGATGATGTAATGGTTATTTCAGTTTATGTGAAGTAAATATAGATGATGGTTATAAGTTGTTTTATGATTTGATAATGGTGATTAAATCTTGTAGTTAAGTGTTTAGATATATATATATATTAATAATGAATTTAGTTGTACTTGCTATGTGAGAAATGTGCAATGCTATAAGTATTTGATTATTAGATATGGTTATTTTAAGTTGATTTGTAATGGTATGATTGCATTGATGAATTGGTTTGGAAATGGTGGGAAGAATTGGCTATTATGCTTGATACTAATGCCAAATATGAGAATGTTGTACTTGAAAAATGTAGGTGAACATGACAAGTGTATTCGGCTTAGGGCATAAAGGATATGAAAATTTGGTATTTATTTTTGATTGTGTGTGTATGACCATGGATAATTGGCTGCAGAAATATTATGAATACATAATGTATGTTAAATTTATTAAGCTACAAAACATTATACATGATCGGCCAATGTAAATTATTTGAGTAAAGTATATCTTGATGGTACATTTTGGCTAGTATAAAATGTATATGGATGTCGATATGACTATGTTTAATTTGGGAAGTAAATTGTTTGATTTAGCTCAAGAGCCTAGAGGATCAAAGTTGGATAAGGAAAGGAAAAGTGATCGAATAGCCGTCAGAATCGCTCGGCAACTTCCGAGGTAAGTTTTAAGTGATTAAACGTTGAGTAAATTCAATCATAATAGGACATAATGAGTTGATTTAATAAGATATGATGTGGCCATGATATGTCTTAAACTCAAATGGTAAGTTCATAAGTGTTTGGACTTGGAAATTTAAGAGCAAATTGTAATAACTTGCTTAGACAAGAAGATAACGTGATTTTAGAAAATCACTATAAATTGTTGGTGTGGAATTATAGGCCGAATAAAATATGTAATCAAAGCTTAATTAGTCTAGTTTCTTATAAAAGAGACCGTGTAAGCAAAGATGTAACACCCGTTCCCTTTCCAGACAAGCTGGCTAAGTGTTTCATCCATACCGAACTATACCATAGTTCCTTAGACCTTTCGGTTCAATCTCATACCAAGTCATACATTCACATTTCATATTCTATTCAATAAGATATTTGAGACAATTTCCATATATCCACTCATTTTCACCACAATCATGCACACAAACGAACTTTCATCTATCCCATGATACCTTATTTACGTGACTGCAAGTTCAATCATCACATAGATTTAAAGCTTACCAAGCTCAACCCCGAGCATGAACATAGCGCCTATTCGCCATGAGCTCAAGGTACTTACTCTTTCCGCTGTCCATGATCAACTCGATAAGGTCACACCCTCCATGTGAGTAACCGATCGAACATGTATATTAAATTCGCACACGTAGTGCTTAATAATCGATCACGCACACTTAGTGCCATGTGATTTAAGCTCGCACACATAGTGCCATATAATTTAAATTCGCACACTTAGTGCCATACTTTTCAAGCTTGCACACTTAGTGCCAATCTTGTCACCGCGCCCACTTATTGCCCGCACACTTAGTGCCGAGACCAATCACTCTACACATTTCACTACCTTTTTACATTCAAAATATCATCATTCCATACACATACATACCATCTCATTAAACACAATTGCATAAATATTAAGTTCATTTAGGTCAATACCAAATATATGCTTAATGACTTACTTTGTGTTGGGTAAATAATTCCAAGCCGGCTACTTGATGACCTTCGATTTCCCCTTGTTGGACGCCTCTCCTTTAGGATCTTGAGCTTAAACAATTAAATTAACCCATTCAACTACTTTGTAAAATATTTGTATCACACATTAAAATTTCATTTCATAGGATACACATGACAAATTCTTATCCTTCTACCCCATGCTTTTGAACTATTTGGTTCACAAGTGTGTACACCCATATGGCCGAATGTGCAAGATTAAATTCAACACCACCTATGTGCTTAATTAGGTGGCCGAATATACACATAAGCACATTTAGCATTTGATACATTCGGCCTTAGCATAGATTTCATTAAAAGTCCCTATTAGCCACTTCACCATCAATTATCTCATCTACTTAATATTTCATACTCATCATTCTTGCCGAATATTACTTATTTAAGTTCAACACCCTTATATACCACACTATCATCAAATATGATATCTAATTCTTCTCTTTCTCTTTTCATCAAGACAACCTATATGAACATTTAACTAATTCAAACTTCACCATCTTAATGCCCATTATGGCTGAATGTACCAAGCATTTATCATTTTGCAACATGAATTCTATAGCATGGCCGAATACTCATACACATACACACACAACAACAAGAACTCAATGACCTAAAAATCTCCAAAACACAAATCATACCTATCATATTTACTTATATGGCTGAATATACATACCCCCATATAATACCACTTTCATTTCATTTAACACTTAATTTCTACCACATAAACACTTGGCCGAATAATCCTAACTAGCAAAACTTCACATTTGTTCATAGCATCTTTTAGATTAGCATATAGGTTACAATAATAGCTTGACTACTAGCTAGATTCTCATAAAAATCAATAGAAATAACATGAACTCCTACCTTATTTAACCTCCAAGATAGCCGAATTCCCTAGACAAGTTCCTTCCTCTTTCCTCTTGTTTCGGCTGTGCAAGAAGGTAAGGAAGATGAACACACTCTTACCTTTCTTTCCTTAAAGGTGATCAAAAATGCCTTAATCTTCAATTTCCTCTCCTTTTTCTTTTCTTTTGGTACGGCAAATGGGGGAGAAGAAGGATGAATATCTTTTTTTTTCTAACACTCTTCCATTCCTTTTAATTATCTTTTCTTCCATACCATAAGGCCATTAACTATTATCATGCTAACATAAAATGTATATAATATCTATCCACCATCTTGATGGCCGGCCACTAAGTTAAAAGTGGTCCATTTGACATGCAAGTCCCTCATGTCAATAACTCATGCATTATTTGGCCATTTAAATTTCACCTATCACATTTTCAAGTCCTATCACATGGGTCCTTTCTTATAAATTAGCACCTAATTAATAAAAATCAAGGCACGAAATATTCACACATACAAATTCCACATACAATAAGCACAGAATATAACACCTAATTATTTTTGTGACTCGGTTTTGTGGTCCCAAAACCACTCTCTGACTAGGGTCACATTAGGGGTGTCACAAAAGAAATTTCCTATAAAGAGATATTTAAAGTTGTGTGAGACAAAGGTCGTAATGACTCAAAATCCCCTGCTGCTTTTTAGAAAATCATTATAATTTGTACAAAAATGGTTATAAGATAACATTTATATGCTTAGACTCCTTAATGAGTCTAGTTTCAAATGAAATCAAATAGAACATATTTTGAATTCTGTACAATGAGAAATTTGAATCGTAGTGAAGAGTGGTCAGATTAGTCAAACAGTGAAACATGGGAAACTTTAAGAAAAATCTGGTATTGATTGGCCGAACTTAAAATTATGAAAATTTTATGGATGGAAGATATATGAGTCTATATTCAGGGAAAATTAACGGCAATTGATTTTGAGTTTTTTAGCTCCAGTTATAAATAATTTAGTGACTATTGCTCAGGAAAACAGCTTGTAGTGAATATGTGAATTTGTTGTAAACATTGATGAAACTATTTGAGTTGCTTATAAGCTATTGCTGAAATTGATGTACAAGATAAATATATATGTGTGTGGTAAAGCCGAATGGCTAATGTGAAATATGTATGAGATGTGTATATGTGGTAAAGCCGAATGGCTAATGTGAAATATGTATGAGATGTGTATATGTGGTAAAGCCGAATGGCTAGTGTGAAATATGTATGAGATGTGTATATGTGGTAAAGCCGAATGGCTAGTGTGAAATATGTATGAGATGTGTATATGTGGTAAAGCCGAATGGCTAGTGTGAAATATGTATGAGATGTGTATATGTGGTAAAACCGAATGGCTAGTGTGAAATATGTATGAGATGTGTATATGTGGTAAAGTGAATGGCTAGTGTGAAATATGTATGAGATGTGTATATGTGGTAAAGCCGAATGGCTAGTGTGAAATATGTATGAGATGTGTATATGTGGTAAAGCCGAATGGCTAGTGTGAAATATGTATGAGATATGTATACGTGGTAAAGCCGAATGGCTAGTGTGAAATATGTATGAGATATGTATACGTGGTAAAGCCGAATGGCTAGTGTGAAATATGTATGAGATATGTATACGTGGTAAAGCCGAATGGCTAATGCGAAATATGTATGAGATATGTATATGTGGTAAAGCCGAATGGCTAGTGATTCGGCTAGTGTGAAATATGTAGGAGATGTGTGTATATTGTGGCCGAATGACCAAATGTGAAAGGTGTGTATTATTAGATATTTTATGAGGCAAATGAATTACAAATATGACAGTCGATGTGAATGTTGTAACATGTGAATAAATGTACATGAAACTTGGAGATTATGTCCGGGTAAGACCCGATGACTACGTGTAGAGATTATGTCCGAGTAAGACCCGATGACTACGTGTGGAGATTATGTCCGGGTAAGACCCGATGACTACATGTGGAGATTATGTCCGGGTAAGACCCGATGACTACGTGTGGAGATTATGTCCGG
This sequence comes from Gossypium arboreum, assembly GCF_025698485.1. Lineage (NCBI taxonomy): Eukaryota > Viridiplantae > Streptophyta > Magnoliopsida > Malvales > Malvaceae > Gossypium > Gossypium arboreum. Next base: position 13,006,906 of record NC_069078.1, on the reverse strand, counting down.
GTAAGTCCCGATGACTACGTGTAGAGATTTTGTCCGGGTAAGACCCGATAGCTACGTGTGGGGACTATTCGAGCTAAAGGTTTCGCTGAAGATTCGAGTAAAGCATAAGATTATATGACTTCACAGTAACAATTGGTAATAAATATGTTCAATGCGTTAAGCTGGTCAGGTATGTATTTTGAGATTATATTTAAGCTTGATTTGGACTAAATCACAAGGTCGTTATGTGATGCATATGTGAGTAAAGCAATAAGACTGTTCTATGATTATTGTGCGTTTGGTCAATGTGGAAAGTTAGGTGAAAATATTTAATGTACCTATGTTTATAAGAGATCACTATCAAGTGAGAATTTACCTGCCTATTATATATGATGAGATGGGCATATTCGGTAAAGGGATGGTATGCTAGAAGGAAGAGTGAAATAAAATACGAACAACTATGTTATAATTTGATTGTTATCTGTTGACACTGCTTAAAACTTACTAAGCATTGTAATGCTTACTCCGTTTACTTTGTTTCCTCTGTTTTATAGATCTCATTTGGAAGCTACAGGCTCGAGGATCGTCAGCAACTAGTCACATTATCACTATCCACTGCTTGTTACTGTTATGTTTTGAATTATTTTATGGCATGTAAAGAATAGACCAGTGGCCGAAGAATATTTTGGTTAATGTATATAAGCCATGCGAAAATGGCATCTTTTGAATGTGTACTTATGGCAGTTAAATTGTATCCCCGACTGTCTTTAGTATTTACCTAAAGGAACGTTCTTTATAAAAAAAATTCAAAATTTTTACTGTTCGGATATGAGTTTCAAATCCGGTAATGCTCCTTTACCTATTCCGGCGACGGATACGGGATAGGGGTGTTACATTTTATTGGTATCAGAGCTACGGTTTAGTCGATTCTAGGACTAACGTAGCACCCGTGAGTCTATTTATACATGCCATAAAGTGATAAAGTGATAGTGTGATGATTTTTGACTATTAAAATGTGTTTGTTGTATTGTAATGAATTTTGATCCCGATCGAGCTGTAGCAAGCTTCTGACTATGAGAATTTGTGATATAACTTCACTTGGATATGCTTAAATTATTAAGTTGATCAGGTACGTATCATGTACTCGTATTTGAATTTTGATATGGATTGAATTATAAGGTTATAAGTGATGCCAATTTGAAAGAGTGTTACGACTATAAATGTGATCTTTGTATGTGGCTATGGAACTGAAAGTTGAATGGTCGATAAGCATGTTGTGTTTGTATTCAAGTAATGTAAATGATATACTAATGTGTATTGTTATATATGTATATGTGCATGAGAATTGAGAGTTATATAGCCGGGCTAAGTCCCGAAGAGCATTCGTCTTTGGTGTTATGTCCTGCTAAGTCCCAAGAGCATTCGTCTTTGGTGTTATGTCCGGCTAAGTCCCAAGAGCATTCGTGGTAGTGATATATCCGGCTAAGTCTGAAGAGCATTCGTGCTAGTGATATATCTGGCTAAGTCCCAAGAGCATTCGTGCTAGTGATATATCCGGCTAAACCTCAAGGCATTCGTCTTTGGAATTATGAGGCCTTGTGTGTGCAAGTTCTTCAATCGAGCGCTATGTGTGCGAGATTGGTAATTGAGGCACTATGTGTGCGAGTTCTTTAATTGAGGCACTATGTGTGCGAGTTCTATAATCGAGCGCTATGTGTGTGCGAAATCAGTCAGTGGGCACTGCGTATGTGAAGTGTGTTTCATGTATGACCTCGTGTGAGACGATGGCATTGATTTGTAATAGTAAGTAAGACCTAAAGAGAAAATTCGTTAAACGGACTAAACACTGGTGAACTAATTAGAGTCGGAGATTATACAACATTGTGCCAAATTGGTAATGAAATAAGTTCGAGACATTAAATTGACAAGGTATGTGATATATATATACATTATAAATACGAGATTCTCGGTATATGCAATTATATGTGCTATTGTGAATAAACACTATTTTGTTAATCATGTTCAAGAAATTATTTTGACTAAGTTTCGACATTTGAAAGTTGGTAAGAATTTCTGATGAATGGTGATAATTTTGGATATATGAGTTATGTGCTAGAATAAATCTCATGCTAGAATATTATATTAGGCTTTATGCTTATTCGACTGTATACGGGTAATGTTAACTATGAAAGAATGTGCTAAATGAAATAAATGTTCAGGTACGTGGAAGTTGATTTTTCCTTTGAAAATAAGTTAAGTTAAATATTGATGCAAGATGTTAACATAATCTCGTATCAGCTTATATATGTTACTGAATTGAGAATTTAAAACTTTCAGCTACTGTATTAGTGGTTACTTGAAGTAGCCGAAGATAAAGGATAGTATTAAATTCTTATTGATAGTGCTTTATTGATGAATGGGTGTGTGAAAGATTATCTAAGTTACATGTATAAAAAAAAAATACTTTCATAAGATGTTAAATGAGTGTTGTCATGAACCAAATGAATATATATATATATTTGAGTTATTCAGGCCTTGTGCCTAGTAGGTTTGGGACCGGTGAAGTGTATACTAGGCTAATAGCCTAATTAGTTGATGGCTGTCGAGTTTATTCAGACTTTGGGATTAAGTAGGCTAGAACTTGTGTGTGGGGTTCGAGCCTATACCTAGTAGGTTCAGACCGATGAGTAAATTGTGTTATACCTATGTGTGTTATTACCGAAATGAAAAGTAAGTGAGTAAATGTCAATTTTGTGGATCTCTGTGATTTATTATGATCAAACTAAGAAAGTTTTGTTAGTTAAAGCACTGAAGCGTAAGTTCGGAGTAGGGGAAACTAGGTGGGATCTAGAGAACACAACGAGAGAAAGTTACCATATCTTATTTTCCGGTAAGATTTTTGGGGACGAAAATCCCTAAAGGGGGGGAGAGTTGTGACACCCCTAATTTGACCCTAATCGGAAAGTGGTTTCGAGACCACAAAACCGAGCCACAAAAATAATTAATTGTTATATTTTATGCTTATTATTTATGAATAAGTATGTGTGAAAATTTCATGCTTTAATTTTGTCATTTGGATGTGAAATAAATAAAAAGGGGCTTATGTGAAAAATCTTGAAAATGTCATAGGTTAATTGGTAGTGGCTAAAAATTGCATGGTTTGAAGCATGAGGGACTTGCATGTCAAACATTCCTTTTTCTTGGTAGTGGACGGCAAGGATGGGCATGAATGACACATTTTGGCATTTTGTATGTTATATTTTAGTTAAATAATATCAAATAGTTTTATAATAAATCAAGTTATTATATGTCATAAATTATAAGAGGAATTAAATAATTAAAAGGGTGAGAAAAAAAAAAGTTGGGTCTTTTCTTCTCCTCCATTGCCGTAGCCTAAAGGGAGGGAGGAGAAAGTTTGGTTGCTTTGATTTTTGCTTAGAAGATGGCTAGAATGAGGTATGTATTGAATGATTCTTGAAAATCTATGCATGTTTGAGATGATTAGTTCAAACTCTACTTATCCCATAGATTAAACTTAGAATTTTGAGGTTTGAGATTCGGTCAATAAGCTTGAAACTCATAGTAGTTTGTTTTGGTAAGCTTGGTATACGGATGATAGATGTGTTTTGGTTTTGGTTTGATAATGATGTTAATGATGGTAATTTTCGGTCATGCATTAACTTAAATTGTAAGTATGATTTATGGTATAATTTGTGTGATGGAATGGTCTTGAGATTTGGCTTGATTAAATGGGTAAAATGCTAAGTGTTTTAAAGATGATGTAATGGTTATTTGGTTTATGTGAAGTAAATATAGATGATGGTTATAAGTTGTTTTATGATTTGATAATGGTGATTAAATCTTGTAGTTAAGTGTTTAGATATATATATATATATATTAATAATGAATTTAGTTGTACTTGCTATGTGAGAAATGTGCAATGCTATAGGTATTTGATTATTAGATATGGTTATTTTAAGTTGATTTGTAATGGTATGATTGCATTGATGAATTGGTTTGGAAATGGTGGGAAGAATTGGCTATTATGCTTGATACTAATGCCGAATATGAGAATGTTGTACTTGAAAAATGTAGGTGAACATGACAAGTGTATTCGGCTTAGGGCATAAAGGATATGAAAATTTGGTATTTATTTTTGATTGTGTGTGTATGACCATGGATAATTGGCTGCACAAATATTATGAATACATAATGTATGTTAAATTTATTAAGCTACAAAACATTATACATGATCGGCCAATGTAAATTATTTGAGTAAAGTATATCTTGATGGTACATTTCGGCTAGTATAAAATGTATATGGATGTCGTATGACTATGTTTAATTTGGGAAGTAAATTGTTTGATTTAGCTCAAGAGCCTAGAGGATCAAAGTTGGATAAGGGAAAGGAAAAAGTGATCGAATAGCCGTCGTAATCGTTCGGCAACTTCCGAGGTAAGTTTTAAGTGATTAAACGTTGAGTAAATTCAATCATAATAGGACATAATGAGTTGATTTAATAAGATATGATGTGGCCATGATATGTCTTAAACTCAAATGGTAAGTTCATAAGTGTTTGGACTTGGAAATTTAAGAGCAAATTGTAATAACTTGCTTAGGACAGCAGCAGTAACGTGATTTTAGAAAATCACTATAAATTGTTGGTGTGGAATTATAGGCCGAATAAAATATGTAATCAAAGCTTAATTAGTCTAGTTTCTTATAAAAGAGACCGTGCAAGCAAAGAAATTTCCTATAAAGAGATATTTAAAGTTGTGTGAGATAGTGTTAGAATGACTCCAAAATCCCCTGTTCTGTTTTTAGAAAATCATTATAATTTGTAAAAAAATGGTTATAAGATAACATTTATATGCTTAGACTCCTTAATGAGTCTAGTTTCAAATGAAATCAAATAGAACATATTTTGAATTCTGTTCAATGAGAAATTTTATTCGTAGTAAAGAGTGGTCAGATTAGTCAAACAGTGAAATAGGGGAAATTTTAAGAAAAATCTGGTATTGATTGGCCAAACCTAAAATTCTGAAAATTTTATGGATGGAAGATATATGAGTCTATACTCAGAGAAAATTAACGGCAATTGATTTTGAGTTTTTTAGCTCCAGTTATAAATAATTAAGTGACTATTGCTCAGGAAAACAGCTTGTAGTGAATATGTGAATTTGTTGTAAACATTGATGAAACTATTTGAGATGCTTATAAGCTATTGCTGAAATTGATGTACAAGATAAATATATATGTGTGTGGTAAAGCCGAATGGCTAGTGTGAAATATGTATGAGATGTGTATATGTGGTAAAGCCGAATGGCTAGTGTGAAATATGTATGAGATGTGTATATGTGGTAAAGCCGAATGGCTAGTGTGAAATATGTATGAGATGTGTATATGTGGTAAAGCCGAATGGCTAGTGTGAAATATGTATGAGATGTGTATATGGTAAAGCCGAATGGCTAGTGTGAAATATGTATGAGATGTGTATATGTGGTAAAGCCGAATGGCTAATGTGAAATATGTATGAGATGTGTATATGTGGTAAAGCCGAATGGCTAGTGTGAAATATGTATGAGATGTGTATATGTGGTAAAGCCGAATGGCTAGTGTGAAATATGTATGAGATATGTATACGTGGTAAAGCCGAATGGCTAATGCGAAATATGTATGAGATATGTATACGTGGTAAAGCCGAATGGCTAATGCGAAATATGTATGAGATATGTATATGTGGTAAAGCCGAATGGCTAATGCAAAATATGTATGAGATATGTATATGTGGTAAAGCCGAATGGCTAGTGATTCGGCTAGTGTGAAATATGTAGGAGATGTGCGTATATTGTGGCCGAATGACCAAATGTGAAAGGTGTGTATTATTAGATATTTGATGAGGCAAATGAATTACAAATATGACAGTCGATGTGAATGTTGTAACATGTGAATAAATGTACATGAAACTTGGAAATATATTCCGGGTAAGACCCGATGACTACGTGTGGAGATTATGTCCGAGTAAGACCCGATGACTACGTGTGGAGATTATGTCCGGGTAAGACCCGATGACTACGTGTGGAGATTATGTCCGGGTAAGACCCGATGACTACGTGTGGAGATTTTGTCCGGGTAAGACCCGATAACTACGTGTGGGGACTATTCGAGCTAAAGGTTTCACTGAAGATTCGAGTAAAGCATAAGATTATACGACTTCACAGTAACAATTGGTAATAAATACGTTCAATGCGTTAAGCTGGTCAGGTATGTATTTTGAGATTATATTTAAGCTTGATTTGGACTAAATCACAAGGTCGTTATGTGATGCATATGTGAGTAAAGCAATAAGACTGTTCTATGATTATTGTGCGTTTGGTCAATGTGGAAAGTTAGGTGAAAATATGTAATGTACCTATGTTTATAAGAGATCACTATCATGTGAGAATTTATCGCCTATTATATATGATGAGATGGGCATATTCGGTAAAGGGATGGTATGCCCAAGGAAGAGTGAAATAAAAATACGAACAACTATGTTATAATTTGATTGTTATCTGTTGACACTTGCTTAAAACTTACTAAGCATTGTAATGCTTACTCCGCTTACTTTGTTTCCTCTGCTTTATAGATCTCATTTGGAAGCTACAGGGCTCGGGGATCGTCAAAGAACTAGTCACACTATCACTATCCACCGCTTGTTACTTGTTATGTTTTGAATTATTTTATGGCATGTAAAGAATAGACCAAAGGGTCAAGAATATTTTGGTTAATGTATATAAGCCATGCGAAAATGGCATCTTTTGAATGTGTACTTATAGCGCTTAAATTGTATCCCCATCGTCTTTAGTATTTACCTAAAGGAACGTTCTTTATAAAAAAATATTCAAAATTTTTACCGTTCGGATATGAGTTTCAAGTCCGGTAATGCCCCTTTACCTATTCTGGCAACGGATACGGGATAGGGGTGTTACAAAATAACCTATACAGTAATACCTATAATACAGGTTGGAGGAACCACCCAAATTTTTCCGAGGGAGGTCAAAGGAATCAAAGGGCACAAAATCCTCAGGGTTTTCAACAACCACCTTATCACCAAGAGAAGAAGCCGAACCTTGAAGAGATGCTCTCTAAATTCATCTTGGTGTCAGAAACCCATTTTCAAAATACCGAGACTGCACTTATGAATCAACAAGCATCTATCCAAGGACTCGAAACTCAGATAGGCCAGCTGTCCAAACTAATCTCTGAAAGACCACAAGGTAGCATACCAAGTAATACTGAACCTAATCCAAGGGAACGCCTCAATGCAATTAGCGCTCAAAATAAGGACGGACTCGTTATACCCGAGCCAGAAATACAGCAAAACAACACGATAAACGAAAGACGAGAAGAGGTAAATGATAATGATCTCAAATAGGTAAGTACGAATCATGAACCTCGTGTGCCATATCCTAAAGTGATGACAAAAGACAGAACAGAAGAACAATTCGATAAGTTTGTCAAACTCTTAAAGAAATTACATATTAACTTACCTTTTATTGAAGTTCTTTCGAAGATGCCCAACTTAGCAAAATTCTTAAAGGAACTTCTAAGCCATAAAAGGAAATTAGACACTACATCGCATGTGGAACTCAATGCAGTCTGCTCAGCTATTCTAAAGAATAAGCTACCTAACAAATTGCAAGATCCAGGGAGTTTTACAATTCCTTGCTTAATTGGTAGTTTATCTGTGAATAATGCTTTAGCTGATTTAGGGGCAAGTATAAATGTTATGCCCTATAAAATGTTTAAACGACTAGGTCTCGGTAAACCCAAACAGACTAGGATGAGCATACAATTGGCTGACAAAAACAGTTAGATTTCCTAAGGGTATTATTGAAGATGTTCTCGTTAAAATTGTAAATTTATTTACCCAGTAGACTTTGTTGTCTTAGATATCGATGAGGATAACGAGGTACCTTTAATTTTAGGACGACCCTTTTTAGCAACTGCTAGAACCATTATTAATGTAGGCATAGGGGAGCTAACACTTCGTACAGGTGACGACGCAGTAACACTCTAGGCACGCAACTTAGTCAAAACCCCTAAGACTTAGGGTAATGCTAACTGTCGATGATAAAACCAATATTCAATTGTCCTTGCAGGAACCTCCTCGAACAAAGACAACAGAGATAGTGCGCTACTATCATGAAGAGAAGAAAGACGTCTATGAAGAACGAAGACTACAGATAGAGGAGCTAGACAAATGGCGAGAACACAAACCGATAACACATGATAAACCGAAACTACGTAAAAACAAGCCCGATACCTCTCACAATCAACTTCAGGTCGGCGACACAGTCTTACTAGATGCCGTTGATCCTTACATTGTCACTACCACATCAAATGAGGAAATACCTCTTACGGTACTTAGTATTTTTCCATTCAGTACAGTGGAGGTGAGTCATCCCAAGTTCGACACTTTTAAGGTAAACAATACCCGTTTAAAACCTTATTTTAAAACTGACAATAGGAATGAAAAGTATGAACTCCTCAAACCACCATGATCATTCAACAGAGGGGTAAGTCGAGCTTAGACTATAAATAAGTACTTCTTGGGAGGCAACCTGAGCACTAACATATTTTGATTTCTTTATTTTTAATTAATTTCTAACACTTCGAATCATTAACTTTATATTTGAATTGCAAAGTTTTTAAGCACACACAACCGAGCACACGGGTGTGCCTAAAGCCGTGGCTAAATAGGGGAAGAGACACAGCCGTGCGATACAGCCGTGTTGAAGCAGGTCATGATTTCCCAAAACACAGGGTGAGATAAATCCCTATGGCCGTGCGACATGGCCGTGGGTGAACTTGATAGGAAGAACATGGGCGTGGGATAGAAAACCGCAGGCGTGCTAGGGACAAGGCTCGATTCTGTTTCTTCGACACGGGCATGCGACACGTCCGTGCTATTAAACCATGGACAACAATACACGGGCGTCCTACCATAAAACATGGGCGTGGGAGAAGTGAACAAAGCTAGGCACGACAGTGCGACATGGTCGTGTACCACACACGCCCAAGAAACACGGGCGTGTGATAGTAGCCGGGCACGACCACATTTGAAAAAATCGAAAAACATGGGCTACCCTCATAGCACACGGGCGTGGCCCTAGGCCGTGTGCCCCTCCCCTATATAAAAAAAACACTGTTCATCTTCCTCTTACTTTCAAAACCCTAGCCGAAATCCACCCTCCCCCAACCCTTGCTCCCTATTCCAGCCACCATTCCCTAGACTCTTAATTATGACAAATGAACTCTTAGATAGGGTCTATTCCTTCTCTGAATAAGTGCTTATCTTGAATCAGTATCCTGGGATATCAAAACAAGAATTAAGAACACATAATTAAGAACAAGTTAAATATTTATCATACAATTCAAAAAATAATAACAAGATTCATCTTAGGTTTCATTCCCCTTAGGTATTTAGGGGTTTTAGTTCATAACTAAATAAGAAAACATCTTAGAATAATAAAGAATACAAAACATAAAGAAAACCCAAAACTCCTGAAGGGGAAATTGAGGAGAGATCTTCAGTCTTGATGGTGAATCCAGCTTCTAAGATGGATCAATCGGCTTCCTTGGAGTAATTTCTTACCCCCCATCCTCCCTGTCCCTGTTCTTCCTCCTCTAGGGTGTATTTATAGGCTTTGGAATGCCTAAGAGCCCTCAAAATTAGCCTTTTCCAAATTGGACTCAACTTGGGCTCGGTAGTAACATGCCCTTGTGACACGCCCGTGTGAATCATGCTTCGAATCTGCCAAATTGACACGGCCGTGTGGTCTGCCTGTGTGAGGGAGTCTAGGCCGTGTTGATTTTGTACTTTGGCCCATTTTCTCCGTTTTTGTCCCGTTTCTCGTTCCTTTCACTCTCCTATGCTCTCCTAAGTATAAAATATGGAATTAAAGCATTAGGAGCATCGAATTCACCATTTCTAATAGGAAATCATCATAAAATTTGTTAAACATGGGGTAAAAATATGTATAAATTACGGTTTATCAGTTGTACACACTGAGTTTTCGAAAACTCACCCCCTATTTTATTTTTCTCAGGTGATCCTCAGTAGGTGGTTCGACTGTTGGAGGGACATCAAGGTGGCTAGCTAGCAAGACGACTTGGACTTCTTTTCTTAAGCCTAAAATTTCTAGTATTTAAAGTTATTTCAGTCCAGAATGTAATAATGCCTTTCCTCTGGTTATTATTCAAATTAGGATTATATTTATTATTATGCTTTATATTTGCTAGAAGTAGAACATGGTTTTCTTAAAACCATAACTATTTTTAAATACTACGTTTTCGCAACTCAATTTTTAAATGACAAGTTTTCATAGATCATCTGTTTTAAATAAAGCTTCCGTAGGTGAAAAGAGATTTTACAAAGTAATTATTATCATACTAGAAGGAATTTTTTTTTAAATACCCCTCGCTTTGAAAGCAACAAATACAAGTTGGGATTTTACTCAAGGTTTTTATTTCATAGAAGGGTTTTCAATGAAAACAAGGTTTTCGATAAAACACTTCAATGTGACACGCTGGATCTGGCCATAACGTCTGGGCCGGGTTTGGGGTGTTACAAATAATGTTCAATGTTTAGGTTAAACAAAGGTAAGAATTTAAAGATGTATGGATGCTATGTTGTATCATATTAGATGAAAAAATTTGTTTAAAATCAATGCTTGGATTGGTTAGTATTTGGATGTAAGTTTTGGTGTAGGAATATAGAAAAATTTTGGGTGAGAAATGAAGCTAGAAATGGCTTTCTTTTATCCACACGGGTAGACACACGGGCGTGTGTCTAAAATGTTTGTGACACACGGCTTAGTACATGTGCAAGTGGATAGGCCGTGTGTCCCCTGTACCTTAAATTTAAGAAACAAAATGTTCAGAATTGAGCACACTAGTAGAGACACGGGCGTGTGTCTCAGCCGTGTTTGCCATATAGCCTAGAACATAAGTTTGGGTCTTGGTCATGTGAAATCTGCACCTAATTTCGAAGAAAATTAATTAACCCCACGGCCTAGCACACGGACGTGTGGCTGGCCGTGTGCACAAGTCACAGAGTTACAAGGGGTCAAACATGGCCTACAGCACGGGTGTGTCCTAGGGTCACACGAGCGTGTCCCTTAGACCACACGAGTGTGTGAGCCCTGCATCTTGGAAAATTTTTAAAATTTCGTAAAAAATTTCCCGAGTTCCTGATTTAGTCCTGATTCGAATCTAATACTCATTTTGGACCTCAATGATCCATTTTGAGGGACGTTATGAGTAAAGTCGGTAATTGAATAAAATTTGACATGAATTATCATTATATGTTCTAGAAACTCTGATAATGCTCTGTAACACTATTCCGGCGAGAGATACAGGTTAGGGTGTTACACTACAAGTTCCCATACTAAGTTGGAATCCATAAAATTCATCTCAACTTTCATAGTTGTTTCCTAGAGCTTGGAATTAGCACTTTGCTTTGCTTCGTCATAAGTGAGTGGGTCATCATCTTCTTGCTCGGTAGACTAAATGTTGAATACACATTTTCTAGATTAGAAGAACTCAAGCCTACGAGAGACCTTCCCACTATGACAAAGCACCCTATGTTGCTGATCATTTGTAGGTTTACTATTAGGAGTTGGTTCTGGAACCTGACTTGCCATCAAATGTAGTAGTTGATTTGGGTCAATTTTGTACTTATGAAGCTTTTTTCTAAGCAATTTAGGATTTTAATTTACATTTCTAGTAATTAGGCATTAGGATAGAAAGTTAATAAAAATAAGTGCTTTTAACAAATCTTGTAGGTGTTGTAACCCAATACGCTGAAACAAGCCTTAATTTGTGCTAATTGGTTCAATTGAGTATGTAGAATGAAGATATAAAGGCCCAATTGACATGGAAGCAAAGGTCGAGTGATGCACAAGCTTCCTAGGACGTTAAACCACATAACGAATGACACAAGGAAATATGGGTGTTGTGTCGCGCCACGCAAGGGGTATGGCGTGACACAAGGCCGACATGCTGCCCAAGTATTTTGGGGATATTTTTGTCCACACAATCAAACTGGCTCAAAAACCTAGGACGTGCCAAAGACCTAATTTGAGCTACTAACACCTTTATGAATAATACATTAGGGATTGAATGTAACTAATTCATCCTACACGCCTTCAAAAATCCTCGTAGTTTAGAAGTAGTTGTAGTTTATTTTCTTTTTGGCTTTTTTTAACTTTCTTGTTTTTCTTCTTCAATCAGTTTTGATTCAAGAACTTGTTTATTTAATTAAAGTATTCAGTTTATATTTTCCTTCACATTTTCTTTATTTCTTTATTCCAATTAAGAGATTTACTACTTTTTTTCCCATTCAATTCTTCAATCCATGATTATTCAGTTCTCTTTTCTTCTTTGAATTGATCATGTCTTTAAATGGTTTATTCAATTGAGAGGGAGATTATGAATACCATGAGTGGCTAAATCTCTTATGTGAGATTACCGAGTGGATGGGGATGTGATTAACGGAGGATTTAGGGTTTCCCGAGAAGAATTAATTGGCATAAATTATTTGTTCTTAAATTGATTGGCTTAACAACCCTAATACGTTATCAAAGGTTAGATGAGGTAAGAAGATAAGTTAAACCGAGTAAATCATAATTCATCTAGGTTGAGAAAATGATGTCGGGAGCGAGTATCAACCAATTTATTAGTTAATTAGAGGCAAGGAAGTAATAATTAGTTAATCTATTACTAATCCATCTTAAAACCCATACTTGAAGTTAGTTACAAACCCTAAAATAAGTTACAAACCCTAAAGTGAGTTAATCTTCGTGATTGGTTTATCGATTTATGTCATTTGTTTATTTTTCTTTATTTATTTCTTTTCATTGTTTATTTACTTTTATCTTCCAACCTATTTTATGATTTATTGTAATGTAGGAATTAATTATTTCTACTTAGACTTATTATTGTAAAAAGCATTTTCATTATTTATTTCATCCTCTATTGTGTACAATCATCAGAATCCTTTTGATATTTCGTTGTACAACTATATTACAATTTGACGCGTCCACTTACGGACACCGCTATTCTTAATTCTTATATTTTTGGGTGTTATATTTGTTCTATAAATGATAATGTATTTATATGCAGTCATGTTGTTAGCGCCGTTGCCGATGAGCCTTTGGCAATAAATTTTCAAAACAAAATTTTTACAATTAATAAGATATGAAGGAACGTTAAGACCTATAGATATGATTTTAATTTTTTGTTTTTTATTTTTAATTTTTAGGTTGTTTATGAACCAAAGCTCTAGCACTCCAATTGAACCATACCCAAATCTGGAGCAACTTAGGCACAACCATCCAACGATGGATGCTAATCCACTCGCAGTTATAAATTTACCTCAAGAAAATTCATTGTTTGAGTAGAGAACAAAAAGGAAATAATTAGGAAGAAATCTCAACGGCTCAATAAACATTGTGCAAGTACACCCTACCTATACTAGACGTGGTGCGAAGAAGCATAGAATGGTTAGAAATTAACGCCAATAATTTTGAGATAAAGACGACGACCATCCAGATGATCCAAAATACACTATAGTTCAAAGGAAACATGGTTGAAGACCCAAACCAGCACTTAAAGTGGTTTTTTTTCAAAATATGACACCTTCAAATATAACAAAGTATCTGTTGATGCTATACATATCTGACTATTCCCATTTTCATTATGGGATAATGCAAATCGATTGGTTAGACTCGTTAGAATCAAGTTCCATTAGCACATGAAACGTTCTAGGGAAAAATTTTCTTCATAATTTTTTTTCAATTAGTCAAACCATTTAGCTCTGACGGGAAATCAAAAATTTTTAAAAATATGAAGGTAAGACCCTGTATGAGACATGGGAACACTTTAAAACAATGGAAAGGAAATGTCAACATCATGGATTGCAAGCCTAGCTCCAAATACATATTTTCTACAATGGTTTTGATGGACACATTAGATCTAACTTAGACGGAGCCTTAGGTGGATCTCTCGTGTTTAATACATACGAATAAGCCTACAAAATCATAGAAGACATGGCCATGAATTCATACTTGTGGCCTAAAAAGAGGTTCAGGTACCAATCTGTGCCTCCAACAGTGAAAGCGATGAATGAAGAGAATGATGAAGATCGATTCCAATGAATCTTTAAAAAGCTTAACCGTTTAGACACACCCGTCAAGCCATCCAGAGCCGAGCCACATTTGGAAAGTGATCGCGTGATTTTGTGTGATAAGTTTTATAAATTTATAATTAATCGTTCTTGGAACTAACTATTATCATGATGTAGGCAAGTGTACCTATCGAACAGTAGTATAGTTTAAGTAAGACCGGATTATCAAACCTAAAGGAACTAAAAGTACTAGTAATGACTGTCTTTTTATTATCTAGCCTAAGAATAAGGTGGTTTTGTTTTAACTAACTAATTAACTAATCTAAGAAGTCATAGAAAGTGGAATTGGGGGATTACTTTTGGAAAACGGTTGAATTAAGACAATACCTAAGGAAAATCCATCTAGACTTCACTTATTATTCTGGCTCCGAATCGGACGATTTATTCATTTAACTTGTTCCGTAGAGATCCCTATGTTATGTCAAGACTAATAACATCTAATCCCTAGATTGAATAATTGAGACTTTTCTCTAATTAATGCCCTAGGGTTGTATTAACTCGATCTATGGACCCCCCTATTAGGTTCCACCCTAATCCGAAAAAATCTTGTCACCCTATCTCTAGGCGCACAATCAACTCCGTTTAATTAAGAAAAATGTACTCTTAGACAGGGTCTATTCCTCCTCTAAATAAGAGCTTATCTTGAATCAGTATCTTGGGATATCAAAACAAGAATTAAGAATAAGTTAAATATTAATCATACAATTCAGAAATTAATAACAAGATCCGTCTTAGGTTTCATCCCCCTTAGGTATCTAGGGGATTTAGTTCATAAATAAAAAGGAAAACATATCAGAAGAATAATGAGTACAAAAAATAAAGAAAACCCAAAACTCCTGAAGGGAAATTGAAGGGAGATCTTCAGTCTTGATGATGAATCCATCTTCTGAGATGGATCAATCAGCTTCCTTCGAGTAATTCCTTCCTTCCTCCCTCTGTGCCTCCCTACTTTCCTCCTCTAGGGTGTATTTATAGGCTTTAGAATGCCTAGAAGCCCTCAAAATTGGCCTTTCTTGAATTGGACTCAACTTGGACTCGGTAGGGACACGCCTGTTTGACACACCCGTGTGCTTCGTGCTTCGAATCTGCCAAATTGACACGACCGTGTGGTCTGCCTGTGTGAGGAGGTCCAGGCCGTGTTGAATTCATACTTTGGTCCATTTTTCTCTGTTTTTGGCCCGTTTCTCGTTCCTTTCGCTGTCCTATGCTCTCTTAGGTATAAAACATGAAATTAAAGCATTAGGAGCATTAAATTCACCAATTCTAATGGAAAATCATCCATAAAGTGCGTTAAGCATGGGGTAAAAATATGTATAAATTACGGTTTATCAAATAACACCACACTTAAGCATTTGTTTGTCTTCAAGCAATATTCTAACTCATAATCAAAATAAATTCTTTTCAACTTATAATTTCTATCGATAATATCTCAAAATAATCCATAGGTAATCATACATCAAAGTTTCAATCATTCCAAGTTGAGCACTTTATCATGAAAATATAGGTGTCTCCACTCTTCTAAATAATTACCTTTGATTTAAAATGTCACAGAGTTTCACATCCTAACTAAAGATTCACTCAAATCACTCGAGCTGTTTAAGGAAAATAAATGAAGCACTCAATAGTCAATAATGAAAAGTCATTACCATAGGCTTGCATGGAAATCACATCTCCACCACTATAAATTGTGATGATACATCAATCAAAAGGTCTTTAGAGGGTTGTAATGAGGCTGGGTTAGGGGGTGTGGTCACAAGCTGAAAGAAAAGGTTAGAATCGAGATTGACTTGAAAAATTGCCTAACTAGAAAAATAGCTAGTCATCAATTACGTACAACAGAGCGTTTCTCAGAATATGGAATTTAACTTCTTTAGCTCAGAAGATTACTATATTAAGATGTATACATTTTTTTTAAGAACAAGTTAAATACAAAGTAGAATAAAACTTAGCAAAGCAATTATTTCAATTCCAGTCTCGACAAAAAATGGGGATCAAATTAATTTAGGGGATTTCAACAATAATGGGTTAAGGGTTAATATCAAAGGTAATACAAGAAATGGCTTATTAGCTCAACGGGGTTCACTAAGGGTTAATCGTAGAGGTAGGCTTTTCATGGCATGAGTGGGTTAATCCTAAGTGCCTTTCTCATTTTGACATATCAAATCAAATAGTGTAGTCTTGACATGCATAATCAAGCAAGTTCTAGAATACCAATTCAATATTGACGCACTCAAAGCAATAATAAAAGTGAGCATGAAAGAATTAATAGATGTTCAAAAGGCCTAAAAATCTCACAAAAATTATGGCTTTTTGATGTTTAAAACTTGTGAATTCCAACTCAAAGTAATACCTAAACTTTGGGGAAACAACCTAAAATTTTAAATTCTTAAAAATCAACTTATCATGCTTGATTCTATAATGTCTTAAGGTTTAAACAATCAATGCATAAATGCCTATGTTTTAATTCAAGATATATTAATCAAAATCATAAATCAATCAAAATTTATCCTAAATACGATATGAGAGCTTTTCAAGAGAACAAGGCAATCATTCATGGATTTTTCTGGTAATGAAATAAATCCCCCCCCCCCACACTTAAGATGTACGTTTCGCTCAATGTACGAGGATAGATAGGAAAAGATAAATTTGTAATCATAAGATAGGGGGAGAAGTGAAACTTCCTGTATGATGAATTCCTCGAACTGGAGTTTTGGATAGTAATCGGTGCAAGAGTGGAGGAGGATACTACGATGGTGGTAGAGGTTCATTAGTCCATAAGTCCTGTGCCAAAAGAATATTATATCTAGTGGTAGTTATGGTCGTGGTCGATCAGGACATGGTAGTCGTGGAGAACCGTTCCCGGTGGAGTTTTTAGTTCCTATGCGATGATAAGCTTAGGAGCTCTATATAACTGTGATAAAATAAGGAACTTTTTGGGGGATATTAGGAAGAATAATTACTCATAAAGAAATAACCAAAATTGATGATTAAAAAAATAAAATTCTAAAGTCTAATAAAAAAATAAAAAGTAGTTTTAATAAAAATTAAAAACATAAAATAATAAATAAATGTTTTTAAACATCTTCATCGCTGGATGGTTAGCGAGGTGGGACTGCGATGAGATATGGAGGTGCTGACAAATTTGCTGCAGAGTAGCATCAATGTTGTCAAATCGTTGAAAACACTACTGCTTGAATCGAGTGAGACACTCAGAGATGTCAGCATATGAAGCCGCCCCATGAACTGGACGAGAGGGTGGTGGTGGCTGAGTCGGTGGGTCCTCATGCTGTGAAGAGGCATCATCAGAAATGTCCTCATAGGCCTCCTCCTCGGTAGATTAGGTGAGACAATATTGAGGAGGGTATGTTCCTCGGCGCTTTTTGATCATCCTCATGCTAATAATGCTCGAGATGCCTTGTGGAGACATCTGGCCAATGAGGGTTGAGGATGATTCTTGGGCTGCGATGCTAACGAGCCCGAAGTGTCGAGCCAACCGAGTAACATACGCGCCAATGGAGGTGACCCCCTTCCTATGCCACTCCGTCTGGTGCTGAATTATGAGGGCGATGAAATAGGCAAGGTCGATGACGTGCCCGTGCGACATACACCATAGAAAGTAGGTGTCGTGAGTGTTGACGACACCAGTACTCTTTCGCCTTCTTGTAATCGTGTGGGCCAAAATGGCATGTAGGTACCTCAGGGATGGAGGGAGAGCTGATGCCTTGGAGCGGCTAGGATTGTAGGTGGCCCCACCTGGTACTAGTGCGTCCCAACACCGTGAAGGAGAATGATGGATATGGCGGTTGATAGTATCTAAGTCATTCTCCTCCATGAATTCCTCTGTATATAAGCCCAATACTGTACCGAATTCTGAGACGCTGAGCTGGCGGACTAATTCACCTAGGAGAAATTGCACCATACCGGGATCATCGTAGTTTGTCATCACGGTCTGAAGATGAAATGTGGAGCATACTTCCATCATGAGCTTGAGATACGTCAGCTCGATGATCCCAAAGAAAAGCTCCCAAGGGTCGGTGGTTTAGAGGGCCCGAATTGCATCAGCCAATTGAACTTGTTCTATTTGTAATATCCTGATTTTGGGCCTAGTCGGAATAGTGGTTTCGTGACCACAAAATCCAAGATAGAAATAATTATTTTATGATTATTTTAAGGTCTATGATATGATTGCATGATTGTGTGAAAATTTCGTGAAGAAATTTTATGCATAAAGTGCTTAAATTGAAATTAGGGACTAAATCGAATAATTTGCAAAACTTGTATTCTAGAAGTTTCTAGTATGAAATTGTTTTGAAATATTAATTAGGGGTCCTAAATAGCAATTTTACCAATTTCTAAGTCTATGGACAAAAATTGGACATGGATGGAATTTTTGGAAAGTTTAGTAGTAAGGGCATTTTGGTCATTTAGGGGTAAAATGAATTAAAATACAAAATTAAAAGCCAATTTTGCTCATCTTCAACCCCATGGCCGAATATAGCAAGGAGAAACCATGGCTAGGGTTTTTCAAGCTTCCAAGCTCGATTGTAAGTCCGTTCTAGCCTCGCTTTTAATGATTTTTACTTTTTGGAGTCCCTAGCTCGATTTAGCTTATGCTAGCAATAATTTAACCTAGGGTTTATATTTGGAAAAATACCCATAGGTGAAATTTGTGTATTTTGGTGTTTTATGATAGAATATGAGGTTTTAAATTATGTTAGACAACTTGTGCTACTCGGTTTTAAGTGAAAACGAGCAAAAGGGCTTAATCGGTAAAAATACCTAATAGTCATAAGTACATGTTAGAGTGAGAATTTGATGTTGCCATAGAAGGGAAAAATGATCAGCATGTCATAAAACATGAGAAAATAGGCTGAAGTTTAATTTACGAGCTTTGGGGCAAAAGTTTAAATATGCAAAAGTTTAGGGACAAAATTGTAATTTTTCCAAAATATGATTTTGGGTCAATTTGAATAATGTGAGTCCTAATTAGACTATATTTTAAATGATAGAGTAAGGAAAACTGAAATTCGGGCTAAAATGGGGAAAATACCAAGTTGTGGACGAAATGGTAAAAGTAGTCATTTTCGCATACGAGGTAAGTTCATGTGTAAATAATGTAGCATAATTGTTATTTTTAAGTTATTGATGTTAATTATATGATATGCTGATTTTTATTATGAAATATATGCTTTGTGGTTATTTTCGAATAAAATGCAAATTATGTGTATTAATTGTTAAATATAAAGTACTACCGAGTATTGGTTTTGGTATTTTACGGAAGATGGCAAGGATATGTGTTCGAGAAAAATCCCTGTTTGAACCTTAGGAATAGATTAGGATACAAGTGACATGTCACTAGGATGGTTGAGCATCTGAACTCGTTGAGTTGAGTCCGAGTTCACTTATGGATGCAAATGTCTGAACTCGTTGAGTTGAGTCCGAGTTCAAGAGATGTAACTAGGCATCCGAGCTCGTTGAGTTGAGTCCGAGTTCACTTATGGGTGGGTTACATGGTAGCTTGGCTACATATGTGGCATTTATGTGCAAACTTTCCATGTATCCGAATTATATTCCGATGTGTTCAACGGGTAAAGTTCTACCAAAATGGAGGAATACTCAAGATGAAAGGGACGTATTGGTAAGTGTTGTGAAATGGGTACTTTGAATAGGTATGTACTTAACCCTCGGGTTGAAAAATCGATATAACAACAATATGGTAAGATGATAAATGAAAATGTGATATGAATGTCTTGGTGATGATTATGCAAATGATGTTTTATGTTTTCTTATATGGTTATGTTACTTGCTATTTGCATGTGAACTTATTAAGCATTTATGCTTACTCCCTCCTTTTCATTCCTTGTAGTTTTGACAAGCCAGCTCGGAAATCGAGAACGGTCGGAGGCTCGCTCACACTATCCGTATACCATCTTGGCATAATGGCTTGTATATTTTGAGTATGGCATGTATAGCATTATAATCATTTTGTATATATTGTCTTATGATATGGTTATTGAGTGGTATGGAAATGCTTGATAATGATTAGCCATTGGAATGGCTAATCATGATCATATTTGGTGTTATGTATGCTAAATTACTAGCTAATCCATGGAAAACATGAAATAGGTAAAATTTACCATAAAATAGATTCAGACAGCAGCAGTGATGTGAGTTTGAAAAATAATTAAAAATAGTAGAGATACAATTAGATGGTCAATAAAATATGGAATTGAAGAATTATGAGTCTATTTTCATATGGATGGAACAAAACAGGTATATGAGCTATATTTTATGAGATGTTTAAATTTTTGTGAAACAGGGCCAGAGCAATTTCTGGATCCCCTGTTCTGACTTTGGAAATTTACCATAAATTTTAAAAAGATAATTAGAAGTCATAATTTATATGTACAGATTCCTTATTGAGTCTAGTTTTATTAGAGACAAACGGAATAGTCATTAAAGCTCTGTACAGAGAGATATCTAATTCGTAATACAC
This sequence comes from Gossypium arboreum, assembly GCF_025698485.1. Taxonomy (NCBI): domain Eukaryota; kingdom Viridiplantae; phylum Streptophyta; class Magnoliopsida; order Malvales; family Malvaceae; genus Gossypium; species Gossypium arboreum. Next base: position 12,986,198 of record NC_069078.1, on the reverse strand, counting down.
AGAGGTCAGAGTAGTTGAACCCTGAAATAGGGGATACTTTAACTAATAAACTGTACTAATTGGCTTGACCAAAACTTCTATAAAAAAATTAGTAAGTAGATATATGAGTCTAGTTTTAGGGAAAATTTACAGAATTGGATTTCAAGTTTTGTAACTTGAGATATGAATTTTTAAACGACTATGATGCAGATTGTTAGCTTGACTAAAAGTTTTAAAAATAAATTGTTTGAGTTGTTTAAGTAATGAATTAAGTCCGTTAACACCTCGTGTTCGACTCCGGTAACGGTCTCGGGTACGGGGCATTACACTATTATAGCCCAGTCGATGCAGCGGCCCGCAATTAAAGGTCAGGCCCGGAGTATTTGAAAGAGTTCTCCTTGGGGCCGGATGGGGAACCTCAGGAAAGGGTGATGAACTTCCGCGGTAGGACCCAAGGAAGATGACGCTCCCTTCCTTTTCTTTGAAGTAGGGACAGCGGCCTTTTTACCATGTGAAGATGACATTGTATACCTGCAAGTGGAAACATCAATTCCTTTTGATGAGTAGATAAGGAAAAAAAATGCGACTAAATTCGAAAAGAAAAATGCATAAATATGTTCAGCCACAACTACTACGTTTAACTAAAACAATAAGTTCAATGACCTAGTTTTATGGCATTAGCATGGTGATATAAGTAAAAATGGCAAAGAATGGAATGCAACATACTATATGAATGAATAGAAATGTCAACACAAAATGCATGATTATTTCAACTATCCTAACCATGAATATTCACTTCTAACTAATTAAATGGAGCAGAGAAATCATGTAATGAGTAAGAATTTGAACATGAAAAAGATAATAACTTGTTCTATAAATGAAATTTGTGTGATAGAAAGCTGAAAATAACATGAAAAAAATATAGATTACTATGATAAATAGCATTATAAATCAATGAAATAAAGGAGAAAGGAGTAAACAAATGCTAAAAGAGATAGATTGGATGTCGAAAATGAAGTTGGAAGTGGCGCACGGGCATGGCAGGGAGGGTATGTGGACTTGTAGCGGCTAGGGTTAGGGTTTCTAGGTGAAGAAGACAACGAATAGTGCAGTCTATTTATATATTTTGGGGCACACGGCAATGGAGCACGCCCGTGTTCCCCAATTTTTGCCCGTGTGACTCGCGAATTTTGAATTTGGGTGCGTCTGAACATTTAGTCCACACTCGTGTTCCTTGGGCGTGTTCCTTTGGGTGCACAAGGACGTGTCGCATTTTTTATGGCATTTTTTAAAAAGCCCTTTGTGACTTAACAGCTATAATAAATTTAATGCCTTTATTGATCTATAAGACAGAAGGACTTGGGGTTCTTAAAAACACCTCAATAGTACTAAAACTTGCTGATAGATCCTTAATGCACCCGAAAGGTGTACTTGAGGATTAATTGGTTAAGGTACGGGGATTCATAATGCCCATCAAATTTTTAGTTCTTAACTTCGAGCAAGATCGATAAATCCTCACTCTATTAGGTAGGTCATTTCTGGCCAGTTCTAAGTTGAAAATCGACCTCAAGTGAAATGAGTTAATCACAAAAATCGATGATAGAATAAACTTTCAAATGTGGCCATGATTCCTAGAGTGAAGGGTTAGCTAGGGAAGAGTGTTATGCCTTATTTAATTTAACCCCTAATAGCCTCGATCAAAGGTATTTTTCAAATTGTACAAGGGTAGGTCCTCATAAGACAAGAGAATGGGACAAATGGTGAGACTCTCGTGGGAGAAAAAATAATTGGAAGAGCCGAGACAGGATAGACCGACAGCTAAAATCAATGGTGAAACTTAAGGAATTATCGGACAAGTCCGGTAGCACAACATGAATTTTAAACCATCGAACTCAATTTGTAAATATTGTATACTATTTTTTTTACTTGTAGATTAGGATTAGGTAAGTTAATTTATTTCAGAATTAGAATTAACCAGGTTTTCGATGACAACGGAAGAGCTAGACACTAGTAGTGCACATGTACAAGCAACCGAAGACCCTCTACAAGTCCCAAAAAGGCCAAATCGATGTTGTGTTGCACCATATTTGACCCATGGTGTGACACAAATTCAAAGTCAATACAAACATGGGAAAACTAGCATCGTGATGTGCCATGCACTCTTTGTGACATAATAAAAAGCCATTCTCCCAAATTTTCACTAAAAATTCAACCCTAAAATGCCTCTATATAATGTCTTTATCAGCAACCAAGACCCTCCAAGCCACCAACCTCAAATATTCTCCCAAATATAGTTGCATTCCCCTTCCAAACCTAAAGAAGTTATTCAAGAAATAAGACCGAATGGAAGCAAGACAAAGCATAGATGGAATATCTGAGCCATTCAAATCTCACATGGACACAATACAAGCAAGAAGTAGTGTATCCCAGCCACAAAAGCTGAAATTGGAAGAAGCAATCATGTGAATACAACAACACATGGAATATCAAGCTACATGCAATTAAGGACATGGGAAGCTAGCCACTCGAGAAACTAAGAAATATGGAATTAAAGACTTCCAATGACCACAGCCACCCCCTAAGGAAAACCTCTCTAAGACTGTTAAGCCTACAAATCAATGGCTAGCTAGCAACAAAAATGAAGATCAAGTTACATTAAGGGAGGAGGACATTTGAGCACATCTTGAATATACAATGCAAGGTATTGCCTACATCAAGCCAATTGTGGAACATTATGCTAGAAGATATGGCATAAAAACCACCCCATGGATAGCACCATATCCATAATCGTTCAGCAACACAACCGTAAATAGGAATGCGACAAACCATATAAAGAGAAAAATTGGAAGATCAACGTCAAGCAGTAGGCATACTACAATGCCAGGCAATGTTACTCGAGATAATAACCTGAGGGAAGCAGCAACAAGGAACTAAAACAATCACATATCGACCACAAACAAAAATAATAAAGTCGATCACGAGAAGCAAAAGAAGAGAAAATTCTGGAAGCTAGTGGTGGAGTTGGATACTGATTCTGACTAATTATGAACAATTTATTCAGGATCTTGTACTCTATTTTTGGATGAATTTTAATTTTTTCTTTAGTATTAAGTAGTTAGGAACTACTTTTCGTTATATATATTTGTGTGTTTTAATTTTTCTTTGTTGGAACCCACAATTTTTTATGGCACTACCATTGAAGCCAAAACAAAAAGGATGAGTAGTTCCACAAATTGAGTTGCATGAATCAAAATTCGGTAACCTCTTTCCTTTATATTTTTTTAGATGCACATTAGGGACAATGTGCCGAATAAAGTGTGGGGGTGACTCAGAAAATTTTTAACTTTTCCTATTATTTTCTTTCCTTCATTTTTAGTTTTTCATTACATGTTGCGTGAGCTTGTAGAAATACAAGTGAATGGTTAGGAGCATATACCTATGTGGTTTGTTTAAATTGTAAATTTAGCCTAAAATTAAATAATTTAGGATGTTTATATTCAAACTAATTAGTTCAGTTTATTAGACAATAAATAGGTAAAAATATGAAATATATCAATTGATAAAGGTATAAATGAATAGGTAACTATATTTGTAAAAATATAGGGTATTCAAATTAAATAGAAAATACTCGATAAAACACATGGTTATTGAAACAGTGTAGTATGATTCGGCATCGAAGCTGTACCGGGTACTACGCCGATCTCAATAGCCCCGTATCGTATGGCATTAATGAAATTAAAGGAATTGAAGGTTCAATTGCAAGAGTTGACGGAAAGAGGTTTCTCTCTAATCGAAGTTTTTCTCCATGGGCGCACCAAGATTGTTTGTGAAAAGAAGGACGGAACCATGAGGTTGTGCATCGACTATCGCCAACTCAATAAAGTGACGATAAAGAATAAATATCCGCTGCCACGAATTGACGATTTGTTTGATCAATTAAAGGGAGCCTCGGTGTTCTCAAAAATAGATTTGAGGTCGGGTACTATCGGTTGAGGGTCCGAGAATCGGACGTACCAAAACCGCTTTTAGAACGAGGTACGGTCACTACGAATTCTTGGTGATGCCGTTTGGGCTCACTAATACCCTCGGTATTTATGAATTTAATGAATAGAATTTTCAGCCATACTTGGATCGGTTTGTAGTTGTATTTATCGATGACATTTTGGTCTATTCGAGAGATGAAACCGAACATCTTGAACACCGAGGCTAGTGTTGCAAATTTTACGAGATAAGCGCTTATACGCAAAGTTCAAGAAATGTGAATTTTGGTTGAGAGAGGTTAGCTTTTGGGGCACGTGGTGTCCGTGATCGGTGTCGTGGTGGACCCAACAAAATTTCGCCATAGTCGATTGGAAACCTCCAAGGAATGTTACCGAAGTTAGGAGCTTTTTGGGGCTTGTCGGATACTATCGATGATCTGTGAAAGGTTTTTCGATGATAGCTGCGCCAATGACGAAACTACTCCAAAAAATGTTAAGTTCGAGTGGTCGAACGTCACAAGAAAGTTTCGATCGACTAAAACTCTGCTTAACCGAGGCCCCAGATTAGTACAACCGAGTCCCAGAAAGAGTTTGTCATATACAGTGACGCATCCTTGCTTGGGTTAGGTTGTGTGTTGATGCAAGAAGGTCGAGTTGTGGCTTACGCGTCGAGACAACTAAAGCCGCATGAGAGAAACTATCCGACCCATGACCTTGAACTAGAAGCCATAGTGTTCGCCTTGAAAATATGGCGGCATTGCTTGTTTGGAGAAAGGTGTCATATTTATTCGGACCACAAGAGTCTCAAATATTTGATGACTCAAAGAGATTTAAACCTACGACAAAGACGTTGGCTTGAGTTGTTGAAAGACTATGAACTCATCATTGAGTATCACCCGGGAAAGGTCAACGTGGTGGCTGATGCTTTAAGTCGCAAGGCACTGTTTGCCTTGAGAGCGATGGATGCTCATTTATCCGTTTCACCCGAGGAGGTGCTAGTAGTCGAATTAGGGGCCAAACCGTTATTGATTCATCAAATACTTGAATCTCAGAAGGTTGACGCTGAATTGGTCGCTAAGCGAGCCGAATGTGTTTCGGATGAAGAATTAGAAATTCAGATTGACGACAATGACTGCTTGACGTTCAAGGGTCGATTATGTATTCCAAGGAATTCGGAACTTGTTTCGATGATTTTGAGCGAGGCTCACAGTAGTCGAATGTCAATCCACCCGGGTAGTACTAAAATGTACAATGACCTGAAACGCCAATTTTGGTGGCCCGATGTGAAACGAGACATTTCTGAATTTGTTTCAAGGTGTCTGATATGTCAACAAGTGAAAGCGGAACATCCAGTGCCATCGGGATTACTTCAGCCGATCACGATACCCGAGTGGAAATGGGATCGAGTCACCATGGACTTTATATCCGGACTGCCATTGTCAACGAGTAAGAAGGATGCGATTTGGGTTGTTGTTGATAGATTGACTAAGTCGGCTCATTTTATCCCTGTCCGCACGGATTTTTCTCTCGATAAATTGGCAGAATTATGCATCTCCCAAATTGTTTGATTGCATGGGGTGCCTATTTCTATCGTGTCGGATAGGGACCCAAGATATACATCGCGATTTTGGAAGAAATTGCAAGAGGCTTTGGGTACCAAGCTGCATTTTAGCACTACTTTTCACCCCCAAACCGATGGTCAATCCGAACGGATAATTCAAATACTCGAGGATATGTTGAAATGTTGCATCCTTGAGTTTAGTGGTTCATGGGAACGGTATTTACCTTTGGTTGAATTCACTTACAACAATAGCTTTCAATCAAGTATTAAGATGGCACCTTACGAGGCTTTATACGGTCGTAAATGTCGTACCCCATTATTCTGGACTGAACTTACTGAAGGTAAAATCTTTGGGGTTGATTTGATTAAGGATGCCGAGCAGAAAGTTCGAGTAATTCGTGAAAGTTTGAAAGCTGCTTCGGATCGCCAAAAGTCATATGCGGACTTGAGAAGAAAAGACATTGAATATCGTGTTAGAGACAAGGTATTTCTCAAAGTCTCACCGAAGAAGGTGCTTAGATTTGGCCGTAAGGGCAAATTGAGTCCGAGGTTCATCGGTCCGTATGAAGTATCCGAACGAGTTGGGCCATGAGCGCATCGATTAATGTTACCCCGAGCTTGAAAAGATTCACAACGCTTTCCATGTCTCGATGCTTGAAGATATAGGTCTGACCCGACACACGTAATTACTCCATCCGAGGTCGAGGTTCACCTAATTTGAGTTATGAAGAAGAGCCGTTCGCATTCGATCTGAAGTAAAAGAGTTGCGCAATAAGAAAATCCCATTAGTGAAGGTGTGTGGCATAAACACGAATTGAAGAAGCCACTTGGGAACTTGAGGACTCTATGAGAGACCGACACCGAGCCTATTTATCGGTAAGATTTTCGGACGAAAATTTCTTAAGTGGGGAAGAGTTGTGACACCAAAATTGACCCTAGTCGGAAGTGGTTTCGGACCGCTAAACCGAAGTCACCGAAA